>NC_056729.1:1705251386-1705276386 GCF_019279795.1 Protopterus annectens | reverse complement strand
TACATCAGAACTGCCACAGAATACCGGACAGCTCTGGAAGGGCAGCATGGAGGCATTATACAATGCCATTACTTAAGAAAAGTAAGTATTTTTTTTCTTAAATAATGTCATTGTATAATAGCAATAACACATGCCTGGGTAGGGGTAATGCTGGATTTACCCACGGTTGTCTTTGTTTGGCCACTCGGGCTTCACCCTCGTGACCAAACCACACCAATCGTGGGTGAATCCAGCATTACCCACACCCAGGCGTGGGTTATTGCTTAAATATCACACATTAATTCTTTTATTTACTATACAACAGACAGTAAAAATCAGCTAAACAGTAGCTGAATCTTCTAGGACTCCCAGACAAATACTTGGCTGCAGAAAGAAGCAACTGTTTGAATTAAACGATAAAAAAAATCCAACTTTTGAAAGTAATAAAAGTCTGAAAATTACAAATCAATTAACACAAACCAATACTTCCAAACTAATCCACTTTAACTGTATTCAACAAAATTATTAAAACTAGCACGGTTCTTACAAGTTTTCAATTTTGTCATTGTACAATAGCCTTTGGTCACTACATCCATCCCCAACACTGCAAGAGCTCTGCCACAAGGTCCAGCTCCCAAATTGTTTCACTGAGAATTTTGTCATTGTGCAATGCATTCAAATTTAACATGAAGAACCTTGTTGTGTATTAACTTCATCTAGTCAAGTATGTGCTTACCCTGTGTAAGAAAGTGGCTGTATCATCCACCCCATTAGACTCTTGACCAATAAATTGCACTGTATATACCAGTTACTTAATATCCATAACTGCCAGGTTATTGCATTCAGAAAATAAAAGAAAACCTGTTTTATATTGTGCCACTTTACTAATTGCATTGTACTTGCTATAAACCGATTATTGTCTAGTATAATTTGACATGAGGATGGGACCCTGCTACTGTCAGTCTTGTGACATGAGGATGGGACTGCTACTGTCAGTCTTGTGACACTCAGCTTCGCTCTCCTACCCCCTCTTACTCTGCTATTACACTTCCCACATACACATTGCACTTGTGACTCTTCATCCCTAACTCTCCCCAAACAACCTTACTACTATCATACACACTCCTGTTTCTTTTTACCTAATTCCAAACTTCCATTTAATCTTTTAGCACCATTCCCAACTACCTTGCTCTCTCTCCCATACTGGTTTGGACTATATTCATTCATACATCCCTCTCTTACAGTACCTATTTTACATTGCATCTTCTACTTTTCCCAAATAAACACTCACTTCGTCCTTTAACTATATCCTCATACTTGAGACTTTTAACATCTCTATTCCTTACATTCCAGAGAAGATACCAACCCAACTCTTCTTTTACAGAATAAACTTCTTTCCTACTTACGTTCTACTAGCTTTCAGACTCCATCATCATTTGTTTCCTTCTAGATCCTTATTTATCCATTACCTGCTATCAATAAAATACAGATCGTAATCATGCTAATCCTCAGATTATCCTCTATTCTTCTTCTCCTACTGGGCCATCTCTCACCCTACCATATGACTCTATAACAGCTAT
Organism: Protopterus annectens; assembly: GCF_019279795.1. Taxonomy (NCBI): domain Eukaryota; kingdom Metazoa; phylum Chordata; order Ceratodontiformes; family Protopteridae; genus Protopterus; species Protopterus annectens. Next base: position 1,705,274,827 of record NC_056729.1, on the reverse strand, counting down.
TAACATCTCTCCAGCTCTGTCCCAACCACATATTCATACTTCCACCCTACACTATCCACACATCGCTCCAAAAATATTCAATGACACCACTCACCTTTACTCGAAATATAGATTGAGTAACTTAATTTCAACTCGAACCAAAACAAAATTAAATGGAAAAATACTCTCCAAAAAACAAGAATCAATAATTCTGCAATATACTAAATTCGCTCTAGGAAACATTCACACTAATCCTGGCCCCACCTATTACAATTAACATCCAAAATTCTCTTCCACACACTACTCTAACCCTGCAACGGTCAAGTGCCAACCCCACCAATCTAACGTTTTCTGCCATAAATGTTAGAAGCATAAGAAAGAAAACTGCTAAACTACATGCCTGGATTACCCAACATACGCCTGATATTGTCATTAAGAAACTTGGCTTAAACAGCACAAATAACTCTGAAATTACAAGTCCCAGCTATAATATCATCTGCAATGACCACATAAAGAGGAAAGGTGGTGGTATTGTTTTAATATTTCCTAACAACTACCAAATTTCCCCATACAGCAAACTATTACCAAAATTCAATTCAGCAGAGCTTCTTATTACTTTCTTGAAAATAAACAAATTATATATTACTGCCCTTTACATCCCTCTTAGCGACAATCTGTAATGTAAGATATCCTACTTTGGATATCCATAACAATTCTGTCAATTGATTGGACTTAAATTCTAACTCCCCTACACCTAGCATGAACGTCTATGGTTTCATACTACTAATTAATAGTCCCACACATTATAGCAAGACAACAAATTCCCTATTAGACTGGATCCTAGTATTAGACTCTGGCAAGTACACCACCACAGATACAATGTCTCTAAGTGATCACCTCCCAATCTATACGACCAGACATCTCACACATTCACTTAAACAGCACGCTTATACAACAACATGCAACCTTTCCAAGTTTAATACAGAAATATTAATCACTAACCTATCATTTATTAACTGGAGCTTCCTACAGATCCTCCCCTTAGATGATGCTGTAAACAAATTGAATACAACTTTCCTGAATATTCTAAATAGCCTTGCACCTCCTAGAAGGAAGAGACTAAAAACAAACAATGCAATTGGGCTATGCAAAAAGAGTAGAATGCTAATGCAGAATAGAGAAAAAGCAAGGCAAAAATATAAAACCATATCATCTTGAAAACTTTAGAATGATTCGCAATCATATTAAAAAGCAAATAAATGAAGGCAAAAACTACTCTATAGTAACTTTCAGAACAATAGTAAATACAACCCTAAAACATTCTGGACACCCTTTAAAGAAATCTTGCATCCTGGCCAAGAAAATTCAACCATAAACCCTCTCCTAATAACACACCATTCAAAACCGCAATAAAATTCACCTCTTAATTCATAGATAGTATAGCATCTCTAAGAATTCCCTAACATCTAATCCTGTACAATAGCCACATATCACCACCTTCATTTTCACTTTCAAACCTGTGCCCACATCCTATATAAAAATACTCTTAAAAAGCTCAAACATGCTCTACTTCAGCTGATGACCTTCCTAGCAAGTACTTTGAAATAGCAGCCAATAGCATTGCCTACCCTGTCTCAGTTCTTATAAGTCAATCCAGGAATCCCATGTTCCTTCTCTCTAGAAGTCACACATTACCATATTGCACAAAGGAGTAAATTCACCATACATTACTACCTTTAGACCTACTACAGCAATCTTATACCCTCTCCGAAATATTTGAAAAAGGTATTTAAAAAAAATTGCTAAAGTATCTCCTGCAGGAAGATCTCCTGTCCACTACACAACATGGCTTCTGTCCTTCCCACTGTACTAACACGGCACTTTTAAACTATACAGATAATGTCAATAAAGCTAGAGATAATGGCAAAAAAGTCTCATCTGTATTTCTAAACTTGTCTAAAGCCTTTGACACAATTTCTCACAGCAAACTTCTACTTCGGATATACATTAGCTTTCTCTTAACCCACCCTTCTATGGTTCAAAAGCCACCTGTCCAATAGGTATAATTCAGTAAAATGGCACTCCATCTCTCCATACCTCCCAGCCACCACCGGTGTACTACAAGGCTCTATCCCTGATCCCCTCCTCTTTAACATTCTCACCAGCACCCTCCACACATCCACACAACAGGTCTCCCTAATACAGTATGCAAATGACTCCACACTTATTTGCACATTGGACAACATGGCACAACTCCAAAAATCACTCAGGAAACTTTAACAGCCACTGAAACGTGGCTTTGTAACTTGCAACTCAAGCTCAGCCCTAAAAATATGAATCTAATACTTCTTTCCCCAAATCCTTCTCTCACAAAAACAAAATTTAAGCCCTCTTTCAATAATACAATCACTGAAGTCACTTTTCATAACAAATTATTAGGGACCTTAGTGGATGATAATCTTAAATTTGACCTGCACATACAAAATTGCATTAGAAATACTCATCAAAAACCAGGGATGCTTTACAGATCCAAAAACTTTCTCAACAAAGCAACTAAAACTACACTTGCCACAACTTATCTCCTCCCCACACTTCTTTATGGTACTCACAAGCATTACAAAAATAATGACTTGAACAATGCTATAAAAAGGTTGCTAAATTTTCAGCAAATACCTCTTTCAGAACCCATCACTATATAGAACTACCCCATCAACTAACATATAAACCGCTTTTTTATTTCCTATAAAATTTCAAAGCACCCATCTGCTTGTCTGGCCATAAATAACATTATACACAACAGCAATTCCAGTCAATCATTACTACCTGATGACCAATAACTCTGGTCTGTTCACAAATCTATCAGTTTTGCTGGGCAATGTTTGTACTTGTACCAGGTTGCTAAAGCCTTGAACTCCTTACCTGTATTCATCAGGTCAATACCTTCCCTCCCATCCCTGAAAACCATTTTGAAAGGCTTCCTCGCTAAAAGCTGGCTCTATTTTATTTTTGCTCAACATCAGAATAAACTGTATCCCTAAACATGAGCAAGTACCTATTCATACCTTACACCTCCTTACTCTCCCTTCTTCACTCACTTCCTTACTTCTATCAATTTCTCCCCCCTGGCTTTCTCTATACATATATCATAAGCCTGTTTTTTTTCATGTCATATTGCAATTCCTGTTGGTATTATACTAACTTACCTTTAAATTCTGTATAAATCATGGAAAAGTGTGTCCACAAACAACTTCTGTACTTCCCACCACAGAACAATCTACTGGCTAAATCTCAGCATGGCTTTAGACCCCATCACAGTACCACCAGAGCCCTTCTCTCCTTCACTAACGATATAAAACATAACAGAAACAATAACAAGCTATCATCAGCCCTTTTTTGGATCTCTCTAAAGCTTTTGATATGGTTAACCACCATCTACTCATCCACACCCTGAAAAAAAGTCCTTAGGTCATCACTCCCTTCAATGGTTCCAATCCTATCTCCACAAGAGACAACAAGTGGTAATATGGCAGAACCATCTATCCAACCTCTTACCCAACACCCTAGGTGTCCCCCAGGGGTCTATTCTGGGACCACTACTGTTTTCCATATGTTTTCCATATTTATTAATGATCTCCACACTGTCATCCCAAATGCTAACTGCATTCAGTATGCAGACGACTCTGTATCTGCACTGGTACCACCCAGGCTGAGCTTCAGTCATGTACTCAGTGTACTTTCAACCTAGTTGAAAATTGGCTTGCCGACCGATGTCTTATTCTAAAAATCCCCAAAAAACAAAGCTACTACCTTTCTCCCCCACCCAAAAATCCCCAATGATATCTTTCTCCATTAAGTCTAACAATGGCACCATAACCTCCCCAGATGTGCACACGAAACTCCTTGGGGTAATTATTGACAACAATCTCAAATTTGATACTCACATTAATAAAACGATAAAATCCATTAATAAAAAACTAGGCTCACTATATAGAATAAAACCATTCCTTACCCCACCTGCTAGGACTGTCATCACCCGCTCCCATCTGCTCTCCACCCTCTTCTATGCTTCCCTTATACTTGCCAACCTAAATAAAACTGAACTTAACAGACTCTCTGCCTGTTACAATAGCATAGCTAGATTTGCCACTGGCCTGCCCTAGAGAACACATCACTGCATAAACCTAAAGGGTCTATATTACGCTATCGAATCACTAAATGCCGAACGGCTAAATACTCGAAATGGCCGTTCATCGAATCGTTTGTTGTGGGGGGGCTGTGCCCCCCCTAATTATATATACCAACTCTGAGGTTGCACTACAGTGGGGAAAGGGCAAATATTCCGTTCCCCACTGTACCATGACCCCACAAAACACACTTCGATGAATGGCCGTTTCGAGTATTTGGCCATTCGGCATTTACTGATTCGATAACATAACAGGGACCCAACCCAAGAAATCCAAGTTGGCTAGAGCTATGTAGGCAGATTCAGTATAAACAACTTATTGTGGCTCATAAAGTACTTAACCAACCTGACAATACACCTGCTTTGAAAAACATCATTTGTCTCCACACCAACCTGAGACCACTTCGCTCATCCAATAGACTTGTAGTACAAACCACCAAATCCAGCAACTCAGACGGTGACGCCATGTTTGCAAATTCTGTAGGCAAAACCAGGAACTTGCAACCTGATGACATTAAAATATACACTACCCTATCAATTCAAGAAAGCCCTCAAGCAATACTTCAAGACTCAATGGCTATGCCCTTGCGATAAGCCTGACTAAATATTTGGTAACACTGGGGTACCGTTGTTATATTGTTGATGTATATCTACTGTACTGTAATTTAGTTTACCAGATGATAGGCATGTTAGATTATTTAAATTAAATAATCCTTGTTTTCCCGCCTCTCCTCGACTAGTTTAGACCAGTTTACAGGCATTGCTGTATTCTGGGCTGTGGTGTAGTTCCTGTGTTGTCCATTACCTTACTTGGATAGAAGGAAGTTTCTTTGCTCACCAGTGGGAGTGGGGAGCCTTGAGCAGCCTACCTGTCCCTGTAGGAAGTGACCTCAGCACAAGAAGCTGTAGTAATTGGTTGTTTTGGACCATTTCTAGCTCTTTTGTAGTTCACTGTTTAAAATCCGCGTTTGCACGGCTTTGCATGGTTGTGCACATAGCGCAGCGTCGGTTAAACAAGGTTAAACTTCTTCTGGCTCCGCCAGGTCTGCTCTTCAAATTTTCCCTTAAGGAAGCTCTACTCAGTATAATCAGACTACTCACTATATTATAAGCCTAGCACTATATTATAAGCCTAGCACTTGTTCTCAATACTTCTCTACTAAGTAAGCACTCTCGTACTAAATAAAGCACTACATCTACTTACCACCCCTGTGCATATCCACTTCCCTTAAAGGTACAGCACTCCCTTATACTGTTCTGGTATGTAGAGTGGTAGATTACTGGCGTCCTCTCCAGTTCAGCTGGTCAATCTGGGTATCTTGAGACAATGCTACAATTGTCTCATGTACACAGACAACCCTCTCCTCCTCCCAACAAACACAAATACATGTGAGAGATGCAACTATACAGCCAAACTGGAGGCTGAACTCTCTCAACTCAGGGCTGGCATGACAAGACAGGAGGAGATGGTAACCACACACACAACAATCCCAGTCCCACATAGACCTACCACAACTGCAAACCAAACACATAAAACACAAAGACATACTCGAGGCTCTAATAAAAAACTTACCAAAACAACAGAGGTTCCCAAAGCAGACATCCAAAAATCCACCACCTCAAAACAAAACACATGCAACACATACTTCAATAAATCAGTGTGTCAACCAATCACAGCCCTTAAGGCCAAACACCATGCCTGATACACTAGTAATAGGTGACTCTATAGTCAGACACACTGATGTCCCGCTGACCAGGCTGAACAAGGAGAGGGTGACTGTGAGCTGTCTATCGGGAGCTAGGATCCGACACATAACACACGCACTCAAGTCACTCCAAAGCAAGTACAAATATGACTCCGTCATTGCCCATGCTGGTGTGAATGACCTGAGATGTACCTCCCTGGACTACATGAAAAGAGACATAGAGGAGCTCTCTGATTATGTAGCCCAGGCTGGTATGACCCTGACCCTGAGCAGCATCTTGCCCTCACCAAGAATGATACCACAATACAAAGAAAGATGATCAGCTTTAATAATTGGCTCAAGTACTGGTGTCATTCTAAGGGGATCCAATGTCTGTCTGCCTGGGATGACATGTTGGACAAGCCACGCTGCTTCGCAAGAGATGGCTTACACCTGTCACCACTGGGCTTCCGGATATTGTCTAAGGCACTTGCCACCCCCATAGTGCCTTTTTTAGGCAAGGCTCAAAAGACAAACCCACCTCCTTAGAAAACAAAAATGGAAAAAAACTAAGGGTAATGCTGCTCAACGCCAGAAGTCTAAATCTTAAGATGCAGGCACTTGATGCACTCATGGAGAACATCGACGTCTGTGCAGTAACTGAAACCTGGTTCAAGGCTCCTGAGAGCACCCCAGCGCTACCAGGCTATACCTCGTATCATGCTTTTCGGCCCCAAAACCCGAGCCGAGCCACAAAGGGAGGGGGAGTGTCCATATTCATCAAGGACACCCACACCTCCAGGTTAGTAGCAACACATGAAGCATCAGAGACCATACAGGTGCAACTAACCATAGGCAAAACTGCTATACAACTGGTAGCATGTTACAGACCACCCTCCCAATCTCAAGAACCCCACTCAGCTTTCCTGAAGACATTGGAGGATATGAATGTATCACAAAATATCCTCATACTGGGAGATTTCAACTACCCAAACATAGATTGGGTACATTATTCTAGCCCTAATACCCTAGCCCAAAGGTTCCTGGAATTCATAAATTCAAATGCACTGGAACAACTAGTCACCTCTCCCACTAGGGGAGATAATATACTAGACCTGATCATCACAAACATGGGGACAAAATGCTCCACACCGGAAGTATACCCCTCACTAGTGAGATCTGACCACAAACTAATCACTCTGGATATACATATCCCACCTCCACCCCCAGCACAAAAGACCACAGTGAAAAACTTCTCAAAAGCAGACTTCACTCTTCTTAAGACTGAGATGGTATCCTTTAAGCACACTGTGCCAGTGGATACCACATCCCACAATGCCGAATCCTTCACAAATGCTTTCTATGGACATCTCCAAGAATGCATGGATCATGCAATCCCAAATAAATCCAAGTCCCTCTCCACCAAAGGCAAGCGTCCTGTCTGGTGGACCTCAGCCATAAACAAATTGTATAACAAAAGAAGAAAGCTACTGCACATCAGAGCAAAATCCCATAAAGGCAAGACATCTCTGATCAACATTAGCAGAAAACTACATTCTCTCATAAAAACATCCAAGGCCAACTTTGAGAGAAAAATCGCTAAGGACACTAAAGATAACCACAAAGCCTTCTTCAGCTATGTTAGAAACCTAAGCAGAAACCCTCAGATATGCTCAGAGTTGGTTCACAACAACAAAAAATACACTGAACCCACAGATATTGCCAACATTCTGGCTGACAGGTTCAGTGCAAATTTCTCCCCTCCCTCACCCCCAAAAGAAAAAATACTTATCCCAGCTAAATGTAATCTCCCTGTCATCTCAGATGTCCAAGTGAGAACCGCCCTAAACAAAGCTAAAAACACAGCATCAATGGGACCTGACGGTATCCCGGGTTGCGTGTTACGTGAACTCCAAGAGGAGCTAAACCCACACATAAAAATGCTATTTAACCTTAGCCTTACTTCGGGATATGTACCTGAACACTGGCGTACAGCAACAGTGGTCCCACTCCACAAAGGGGGTGCCTCTACAGACCCTGGAAACTACCACCCCATAAGCTTAACCAGCCTGGTCTGCAAAGCTATGGAAAGAATCATTATGGAACTCAAACAGAGACATAGGGGACCTACAGACACTTGACCCCACCCAGTTCGGCTTTGTAAAGGGCAGATCCTGCCTTTTGAACCTGGTTGACTTTTTCGAAAGTCACTAGAGCCATTGATGAGGGCAAAGCAGTCCATACAGCATACATGGACTTGGCTAAGGCCTTCAACACAATACCCCACTCAGGCATCATAGATAAGCTCAACAGCTTAAACGTAAACCCTTATGTCACTAGATGGGTTGCAAACTGGCTAAAGGACAGAACCCATAAAGTTAAAATCGCTGGAGCAATGTCAGACTCAAAGCCAGTCACAAGTGGTGTCCCACAGGGATCTGTCCTGGGACCCCTCTTGTTTGGCATTTATTTCTCAGATGTTAAAGCAAACACGGGAGGGCTGTGGCTGACAAAGTTCGCAGATGACTGCAAACTAGGCACCATAGTCGATACACCAGCGGACACATACATCCTACAAAAAGGCCTCACAGAAATGGACAACTGGTGCCGGAGTCACGGCCTTAAACTAAATGCCAAAAAATGTATAGTCATCCCCTTTGGGAAAAACAAAGTACCCAGAAATTATCACATAGAAAGTAACCCACTGAGTACGGAAAAAGTAATCAGAGACCTAGGGACCCAAGTCGACAGCGACCTCTCATTTGACACCCACATTGCCAAAGTGGTTAGAAAAACATTCTACCTTGCACACCTCATCATGAAGGGATTCACATCCAGATCCAAGGATGTCATTGTACCCCTATATTCCTCCCTCATCAGACCCATGATTGAGTACAATGCCCCATTTGGTATGTACCTCACCCGGCATTTGCAACAGCTGGAGAGACCACAAAAGTACCTCATCAAGAGGATCAAGGGTCTCCAACATATGTCTTATTCCGCCAGACTAAAGAAACTTCAGCTCTATTCAGTAGCATACCGCCTGCTCAGAGGTGATCTCTGCCTGATGTACAAGGCCATGTCCAATCAGGATCTGATGGACATGCTCCACCTCAAAAAATCCAAATCCATCAGGACCACGAGAGCTAAAGACTTAAACCTCGGCACAAGTATGAATAGGACATGCTGGAGGGATAGATTCATAACCCAGAGGCTTCCCATGCTTTGGAACAAGATCCTAGTTCGTATTAGGCAGAGCCCCTCACTGACTCTCTTCAAGAGAAATCTTGATGAGTGGATGGGAGATCGTAAGTTTACCCCAGGGGTCACATCTGTGTCACTGCTAGACAGTGGCACAGTAAACTAATTCTATTATATAAAGGGACCTTCACTGTGTCACTACTAGACAGAGGCACAGTATTCTAAATTTATTCTGTACATTTTTGTACCATTTCATGGGGTGGCAAAAGCCACATCACTATGGCTAGGCTTACAAATGCCCCAGGGCAGATAGCGTAGTACTATACTATGAAACTATGAAACTATAACCTACACTCCGAGTGGCTAACAGATTGTGTTTAAATTGCTTGTAATTGTTCTTTAGTGTGTAATATGTCAATTTTACCTGTATAACTTCCTTTGGAGCTTCTCCCCGGGCCTCTGCTGAAAACAGAGATGTATCCAGTCGGACTATCCCAGTCAGCAAATGTAAAATAAAATAAATAAATAATAAAATTGGCTAAAATTTCTCTAAATATTAAATCATCATCACATAACTTGCATCTATTTTTAACCAATGTTTCATATATTTAATTTGGTACAATTATTTAAACTGTAGATTATTTTTTACATTAAGATTGTAAAATTATTTTTCTCAAAATGTTTTACTTTGGAGCTTTTCTCCCTGGGACTCTAGAGAATGGGCTCCTACCAAGTCAAATGTTCCCGGTAATAAAACATAAATAAATAAATGAGGGATAATTAGAAGGACATATAAAGTATTGCAAAATAACAGTAAAAATCCAGACCAATATAGGAATACAGACTGTGAAAACGGGGCCTTAAGACCCTTCTGGCTTTTGGGGTTTTAAGCAGGAGGTATCAGAAAAGTTACCACAGGGATAACTGGCTTGTGGTGGTCAAGCATTTGTAGCATTGTCGCTTTCTGGTCCTTTGTTGTCGGCTCTTCCTATAATTGTGAAGCAGAATTCACCAAGCTTTGGATTGTTCACCCACTAATAGGGAACGCGAGAAGGGTTTAAACCATTGTGAGACAGGTTAGTTTTACCCTACTGATGATGTGTTGTTGCGATAGTAATCCTACTCAGTACCAGAGGAACAGCAGGTTCAGACATTTAGTGTATAAGCTTGGTTAAGGAGCAAATGGTGCGAAGCTACCATCTGTGGGATTAAGACTGAATGCCTCTAAGTCAGAATCCCACCTAAACATAACAATAGAATGTAGGTAAGGGAAGTCGGCAAGTCAGATCCGTAACTCTGGGTTAAGGATTGGCTCTAAGGGCTGGGTCAGTTGGGCTCTGACGTGAAGCGGAGCTGGGCTCGCACCACGGTTGGACGAGGTGTCACCCCCTTGCCGCGCTCCCCCCGTCAGGGGGATGGCGGCAACTCTGGATGTAAGCCGGCCCTTCCTGCGGATCACCCCGGCAGTGGCGGGCACCAGTCCCGAACGGCATCCTGCATCATTTGGCAGCTAGCAGCTGACTTAGAACTGGTGCCGACTGGGGGAATATGACTGTTTAATTAAAACGAAGCGTCGTGAAAGCCTGAGACAGGGGTTGACATGATGTGATTTCTGCCCAGTGCTCTGAATGTCAAAGTGAAGGAATTCAATGAAGCGTGGGTAAACAGTGTGATTAACTATGACTCTCTTAAGGTAGGAAGCAATCAGAGGAGGTTAGAAAAGATTGGAAAGAGACATTGGTTAAACAATTTACAAGGAAACAATGGAAGAACAAATGCATGGCATGCAGCAAAGTCTAGAAGATTTAGGATTTTTGCTTGGAAGTGTTTGCATAGGTATTTTACTACCACAAACAGACTCCAAAGAATTCTTCCTCAGGTAGATGGAAACTGGAGGTGCCATGGGGAAGAAAGAGGTACCTGGGAACATGTTTTGGGGGTGTAATTCACTGGCAGACTTCAAAATTGCCTACAGAGTACTCTGTCAGAAATATTGGGTGAGCAAACGGATGTAACAAAGGAAATGATTTTTTTTCTGAGGTGGGATACAGGATCTGAACTGCCTAGACATAGTAAGGTCTTGCCAAGTTTAATTCTGGTTCCTGGCAAAAAAGCAATTGCTAGAAAACAGAAATCAAAGTCTAAACCAAGTTCATTTGAAGTACTGAATATTGTACCAGAGATAAAAGAATTGGAAGTGAAATCTTTAGAAAAGGGCAGGAGGAAATTACATTGAAAAAAATGGAAACTGTGGGACCAATACATGCAGAATAATGTTTTTGGAGGATGAGTAATATTTAAGGGAAAGCAGGAACTGAGCAATTACGCAATGGTGGATAGATGACATTTACACAAAAAAACTTTATGTACAATGCTTGTAACTAGGAATATGTTAATATGGTTTGTTTCCTTTTATATAAATTTATGTTTGCCTCTGTCTTATGTGGTAATTCAATAAAGGTGTTAAAAAAAAGACCAAGTAACAATGGCTCACAACTGGCTACGTGGTCATACACAACAGCTAAGAACTCTTGTCCTCACAATCTCCTGCCCTCTATGTACCTCCTCAAGGGCTACTCCATTTTGGCACAGATGTGGCATCGTGCCTGGCTCACCAAATAAATAGATGACTGTAAAACAGGAACCATTGTCCTTAACTGCATGTGTACATTCTCCCTTCATACAGTAACATTACACACAAACAAAACAGTGGTGCAGGAGAAATGGTCTTGTCTTCAATGTCAAAAAATTATTACTCTGGCTTTTGCTTAAAAAAAAAAACACCAGCTTTATATACTACTGATCAAGCAGCACAAGAGGCACAGCCGACAGCATTGTTGCCTCACTGCAAGTGGTTTGAGTCTCGCCTGGTGTGGCTTCTGAGTGGAGTCTGCACATCCTCCCTGTGTTCTGACGTGCAATAGGTGAATTAGACACTCTAAATTGATCATACGTATGAATGCGAGTACAAGTGTGTGGTATGTAAGAAAAAACGGTGCAGGGCTAGCTACCCGGCAGTATGAACTCTGGCTTTAGATGAACGCCATTACTGAAGTGACACCCTGACCCCATGTACAAAAATGGGAAAAAAGCATTGTGGATGGATGGATGGATATCCTACTGATGAGCAGTAGTTTAAAACCTGACAAAATAAATACACTGAAGTCCTTGTATGAAGACTTTTTATTTCACACCTATATAGCTGCTACCATCCAGAAAGTATAGAGAGAACATCCAGGGGGGTTGACAGCCATTCAAAACAACTAACTCCTCCATTTCTATAGCTCTTATCAGACTGATTATAAAACACTGTAGCTCTATAATTCACTCACACACCATCTGATACAGCTGGACATTGTACACAAACTGTTTATAGAGAGAATAATCAAAAGGCATCAAAGAGACCGATTGCCTTACAGTGAAATATTATGTCTGCTTTCTGATTTCTCTTCATCTTATCACTTCCTTAGAAGAGATCTGGTGTCAGTCATGGGCAGCATTAAGGGACCCTTTGCTACCTGAAACTCTTTGCTTACAATACCCTCTGAACACAAGAAGACATCCACTCAATAGTAATTAACCTCAATAGTCTGTGAAATGTGGCAATCTCACAGTGTCTATGGAATAAAATTCTTCTCTCAAGTAAACCAAGCTCATCAATTTATACATTCAAAAAAGAAAAGGATTACGACATAGGAGCCCACAAGTTCCAACATACAGTTCTAGAACAAGCTCATCAATTTATACATTCAAAAAAGAAAAGGATTACGACATAGGAACCCACAAGTTCCAACATATGGTTCTAGAACAAGCTCATCAATTTATACATTCAAAAAAGAAAAGGATTACGACATAGGAGCCCACAAGTTCCAACATACGGTTCTAGAACATCAAGCTGGTCTTTGGACAACAGGCTTTCAGCTTGTTCACCAAAACTAAGCCTTTAAAATGGGAGAAATTAAAATATATCCAAAAAACAAAATAAAAGACATAACTTGCAAATAAATAAATAACAAGATGTCATGAAACTACGAGTGACCCCTTTAAATTCCCACTTCAGTTCACCCCTCCCCAGCCACCACATCAGCAGCCTGCAGTATCACCAGAGACACAATGGTTACAGGTTCATAGGCATTTACTAGGCTAACTACCTCAAGGGCCTTTTTAAGCACCCCTAATCTCTGACAAGTTTTGATACTCTTGATGGATGTAAGCAGGAGTTTGGGAGATGAAACATTTAGAAGCAGGGGCCTGGGAGATTAACAATTTACAGGTTGCCTGTGTCCATTAGAGACATAGGTGCCAAGTCAGGGATGAATTTCTTGTTCAGACTGCATGCATGGAAAGATGATCGCTTCGGTATATGTGGATTGTTACAGTTGGAAATGGCCAATTTTACTAAAGGTGTGAAGAAATGTTCACCCCCCCCCCCCCGATGCACCAGAGAAGAAGAATATGTATTTATATGTTGGGCAAGGGCCATCTCTCAAAACTGTAATGTCTAACGATACATCAGTGTGCTGAGCTTGGACAACTGTTCAACAGCCTGAAATGCTGCGAGTATCAGAATCCCTCATTTTTAAGTATAGTTGGATCTGCAAAAGATACTCACTAAAATAGCAAGCATCTGCTGAGGAACAGAGCATGACTTGTCTTAACGCTTTGTACGGTTTCAAGTAACTTCTTTAAGCATCACTCACAGAATAAAAAATAGCAACAAACATATTTGATAAGACTTACTGATAATTGCAGGTGCCCATACATTTTTAAGATTCAAATTTTCCTTGTGAAGGCTTTTGTCTATTAACATCCTAAGTTTTTCCCTATGGTTCTGTTGTTTTAATAGTGAAGTAAATTTAGCACATCTAAAAGTATGCTTTGTCAAGCGGTTTGATACATTTTGTTGATTACTTGAAATTTGTTACAAAGCTGCAAGCTTGATTATATATGTATAATGATGTTTAGCTTCCACAGGTGAACTAAAAAATACGTAATGCATTTTAAATGTTTGGGGTTAATATCACTTATGAGTAGGTCATATAAACTGAACTATATTGCTGTTCATTTCTTCAATCTGACTCCAAAGTCTTCCAAAAATACTGGTATTTTACAGAACGATTATCAGGTTTCCATGCAGGGCACAAGCCTGTATGGCAATAAAAAAACTTGGGAATGGTAGAGCAGGTGCTCTGTTTCTGAAAGCCTGTAGGTCATGAATTATTGAATTAAAATATGATTTTAAAGAAGCATCTTCATACCCGGATTTCTTTTCATTAGTAAAGACTACATTATTTCAGATTCAGAGAAGCTTGTTTTATTTGGAATCTTCAAATAGAAATCAAGGTTGATTTACTGGGTCTATATTATTTCATCCAACCCTTAAAATAGCGAATGTTGTTTAATCGACCCAAAAGGCGAAATCCCTAAATCTCGAACACACGGAACAGCGATTTTTTTCCCAGGGGGAAAAAAAAACACTTCTCCGTAAAAAAAATATATATATCAAAACACAAAAAGTGGAGGGCTGTGCTCCCCACACACTCCCTACTTAAATATACCAACTCCAGGATCACACTACAGTGGAGGAAATGGAAAAGTCCTGAACACGGCACAGTGAATTTTTTTCCCTGGAAAAAAAATCGCTGTTCTGTGTGTTCGGGATTAAGGATTTCGACTTTATTGGGTCGATTAAACAGCGTTTGCTATTTTAAACGTTCACTGAAATAATATAGACCCGATTTATCATTTTAATTGCTGATAGTAATTTTCCAGAAACATGATAACACACTTAACCATCCCTTTGAAAGTTACAATTTTTGCAACCAACATGTCAGTGTTAACTTGTCATCAGTATTAAGTTCTATTGCTGTAAGAATGTAGCACCTCTTTAACTTATGAATCTTAACAGATGCACAGTTTTGTTTTTAAAATTGAAAAAATATACACTCTTGAGACACACACGTGTCATAGTAGTGACAATGTTTTTAGTTTCGTAGGTAACTTGCATATTGCTGGCCTTAGCATATCCTGCCCATGGCAAGCAATGTTCTTATACTCCTACGGATACCCATTATGACTGAAGTGCACTGGCAAGAATACGCCAGTTTTAGAACTGCCAATTCATAGCAATGTCCACACAGATATCTATATGCCAAAAACTATAGTCTCCCCAACAGGCTCTGCTTCACTGCACTGGTTAATGTACCATCCCCCTCCCCAAGAAGAACTACTGGGTGACATTCTTTGAAACATTAACCCCTGCATCTCCATCAATGCAGAGCTAATTGTGGCTTGTGTGACTCTCTGCACTGCTCCTATGTACACATCCTGTTAGAATGCGTGAACTACGATTAGACAAGTTATGCAAGTTCTCAAGGTAAAGAGTTTCTCAGTACCCCTCGTCTTCCACCCACCTGCTACACCCTGCTGTCCAGCATGCAACTGGCATGCTTATCTAGTTTACACACCTAGGTATGTAAACCCTCCTGATTTGAAATAAACTGTTGGTATTAACCTGACTGTAGTGATATTTACTATTTACTTGTTTGGTCTTACTAAGCAGATCTCACAATTCCACAGCAAATTCAGGCATTCTTTTTAACTGAAACAGTGTCCGACTGTGTTAATTAACTTAATGGTTGATTTTATTGAAGGTTTATGTCTTAAATTTGTAAAACTTTTTACTGTACCTGCTTGGCTCATTTTCATTATTTCGTGTTTATTTGGTTTACTGCTCAATCAAACATGTTGTGAATGAGTACAGGATATTTTACTTTATCTTGGGGGGCATACTGCCTGACTGGCAAATATTTCAAATGTTTATATTTGTGGAACATATTTTATTTCATGTCACACAACTCTACTTTTACATTTATTTCATTATACAAGTCTGAATGTGTATTTCCTGGGTTACAGCAATATTATTTCAATAGATCTAAAATTTTGTGAAACCTGTGATGTTTTTTTCATCATAAACTGGTCACACAGGTGGTCAAGTCAACCAATGCCCACAATCCTTCCACAAAAGTCATCATGCCGAATACTGGCATACCCGACACAAACACTGAACCCCCTACTGCTCTAGAGCCAGGAATAAGTGCTAACATGGGTCAAGAAGTTGGGCAAGTTTGGACAGTCAGTAATGTCGACTTTTGACAATCCGACTTTTGTAATGTGGAAATCGAGCAACTGGACTCAACTGCCTGTGCTTCAACTTTATAACAGTAAACCTCCTCTGGTATATGTCTGTGGCCTTAAATAGTTCTAGAACATGCATCATACTATATCAGTTTTGCATTAATTTTATTACCTTTTATTTTAAACTTTAGCATATTTTAGACAGTCAGTAAATTCTGCTTTGTCCACACCCACCTTATTATTAACCCTATTATACTGCCAGGGAATACAAATGCCACCAATGCCCCCACAGTTCTAATGATGAATATTTGTTTATTTTATTAGACCATTTGCCCTTTATCAAGTCACATGATACATTCACTAATATTAAAGATAAGCCATTACACTACTGCAAAGATGTGTATTGCTATGGACTATTTTGAAGAGCTTCTACATCATTTACTGAAATATTTACATTTTCACAGTTGGAAATAATCAGGATATAACGTTATAAATGTATCATTTCTCACTTTAACGCATAAGAACAGTCTAAACTGGAAATACCCCAGTAAAATTTCCTGCGGGATATGACTAGTAACCTGTACGAGGGCGGACAGTTAATCCACCACCCTCATCCTGACTTGGGTCCTGTGAGTTAACCAGTGTTATGCCCACTTAACTGCATATGGATGGATATGCATTGCTTCTGGATCATCAAGTATCCTCTTACATGAATCGGTGCTGAATGCCTTATCAAGGCCAGGATGAGCAGTAAAGTAAGCTTTGACACCCAGACACTGTTGGTGGTGCAGAAGGACAAAGCCCTGACTGTGACCAAGATGATCCAAGATCATCTAGCAACTTAGGGTAGGAATGAGTAGCCAATGTCTGTTTGCCAATTCTGAGTAATGGAGGTATTCTGGCCTGCTGCAATGCTGGCATCTACTAGAAAGGAACATACACGCAGTGGTGCAGCGGTAGCATTGTCGCCTCACAGCAACAGGTTCTCCAGTTTGATTCTCAGCTGGTGTGCCTTTTGCATGTCCTCCTGCATTCGTGTTGGTTTCCTCCGGGTGCTCCGGTTTCCTCACACGTTACAAAGACATGCATCTGGAGCATTTCTCCCCGGGCCGCTGCTGAAAATTTGCTCATTCCAAGTCACACTTTCCCGGTTAACAAATGTTAAATAAATAAAACAGAGCATGCAGAACAAGGCGATGGAGGTGTGTTTATTTAATCTTTGTTAACTGATCCACATGGACCATTTTCAGACTCTGCCTAGCAGAGTATACAAATGGCATAAAATGAAATTTTACTCAAGGAAAACTCCACCTTAGAACTAAAAAAAATCTATTTTAGTCTATCTCTGTTTACTGAGCTATTTTTAACACCTCAAAATCACTCCGACTGCTTCTTATGGAATTTTAATATGCTTTTTGGAAAATGGCGGTCAGTGGGGCTTGCTATATCAACATGATCTTATATTTCTTCAAGCCTCTTTCCCATAATCCATTTCAAGTCTGCTTTATAGGAGTCATGCTAGACATAAGGAAATAGTGGTATATTTCCATGCCACTGACATAAAATGGGATTAGTCTCAGTCACTGTCATCTTACATACTGTCTGTAACAGGACTGCTTCTTTGAATTCTTAAATGGCCCTCATTTATGTGCGTCTCTAGGCTTGTTTTATAGTACACTAAGGCATTATACAGCTGCAACCAACAGAGTTGCTAAACTGCAGACCTTTGTTTAAACTATCTTTTTTGTAGTTCAAGTTGAATTGACAGCCCTTCCCCCTACACTTTGGTAAATGTGCTGATACTTTACAGAATTACAAGAAAAAATATTTTCTGATTTTTCTCTAAATGTCACAGACATCTTTAATACGTAAGAAACAGCCTTTAATCAGTGTAAGTTCTTTCTATCTCTCTGCAGTAAAGACAATGGAAAACAGTTTCACACCTCTCTGGCTTGTTTACAGTAGATGAGCTCCTGACTACAAATTTCTCTGTGTCTGTGGTATGTCATGCAAGTCCAGACAAATTCCTCTGCAACTTAAGTGAGAAGTTAATCTTAAAAAAAAAAAAAAAGTGGGTGGACTTTCTCTTTCTTTGATACCAAAGCGAGGAAATAAAAGTTTTATAAAGTACAAGCAGGTTTCACTTACCTGCGCATTACTAGAATCATACTGTATGGAGAAAAGCATTCTAAGAGTTGAGTTAAACTGCAGGAGAAGGTGGAGTTTTCTTTTAATATACAAAAGCAATGTAAATGTAAGACGTAAAACCAATAAACTGCATACGTGTGGTAGCCTTCATGAGGTGTAGGTAGAAGTGAATACTCCTGTTGGGGAAGGCATAATAAACTACCATACCAGCTGCTATGGCATAAAAGAAACAGAATATAAAGGGCAAGTCCAGATAAAATCATTTTAGCTAGCAAATCTAGGAGTCTCTCTCTCCTCTATCTGATGCCCTCCCTGTGGGAGGAATAAAGACGCCTTGTTGAAGTTTCATGTAGTTTATTCAGTTAAGTTGGTAGACCAATGAGTGCCCTTGTTCTAATACATTACAGTCAAAAATAGTCTGTTACTTAAAGGCAGTTATAGACAATAGTGGGATGGTCCAGGGGATCTGACTGGAGGAAAATCTGGGAGATGGAAAAACAGAGTCAATCCTAACGTTCAGAGGTTAGTTCCTTACTTGAATATTAACAGCTCAGTATCTTGTGTAACCTCATTCTTAGAAGGTTTTTATCTTTAACAAACAAAAAATGGCAACACACCATGAGCTACCACTATAGAACTACATTTAAGAAAACACTTTTGCATGAGCTTCATCAGGTCCATCTAATAAAGTGGTTTGTACAGCAGTTTACAAACTGATCATTGAAAATGCCTGCTTTTTACAAGGCTATCACTAGACTTTAGTAGCCTGTTTTGTGCCACATGTTACATGAGAATCTGTGTCTGTCTTTGTGGGTCTCCTATTCCTTGAAGCATATAATTGAAAACGTTATTACAGAACATTTTCCAGTTTGACTTATCCTTATCAATGATTGTATCCCATGTAACTGAGACTGTGCCCACTTTTATGGGCTCATATTTCCTGAAATACTTTAAGAATAATCTTCTTGTGTGGCAAAAATGATCACAGTGCCTCCTTAAGAGGCTCATATACAGGATTAATATGACCAGTCCCCATTCTTCTTACTGATGATGATGATGACAGAACTTTTTTATACACAGCAGAGGTGGTCACTTAGATCCACACTAAGGGACTCCCATTTTTTAAAAACATATTCATCCATAAAAATACCTGACAGTAGAAATAAGTCACAGTGCCTCTTTTTATAGAGCTCATAGATGTGCACAAGTGGGAAGAAAATGCAAGTGCAGTTCAAGACCTTAGAACATTTTGCACAGGCTTTTTGTGCCCATGGAGTAAAAATCCAAGTGGTGAACTGCAGACTACACAAAACCTTTAATAAAAATAATTATCTCAAATCTTTTTGGAGCAAAGACTGTCTGTGCTTATGGTATAAAGGATAAAGCAACATGGAGTGGGTCCCCACGATAACAATTTTCACTGTACTGCAAACTACAGAAATGTAGACCAAGTGGCTAGAACATCTATATCTGGTTGCTGTAGGGTATCCACATTGAGAGGGAGAATGCCCCTGGTCCCAAGAGTATTGTTCGGCAATGTTCTAGTCTGGGGTCATCACTATCAGGCCTTTTCATAGGTCTAGCAATTAGCGAGGGTGCTTTTGTTCAGATTCTTCCTCTCTTCAGGTCCTAGGTGGTGAAGTCAGGGCTCTATTGTTCAGATTCTTCCTCTTTTCAGGTGGTGAAGTCATTGCAAAAGATAGCGCTGTGCCAGGCTAGATAAAGGGCTAAAAACTGGGAAGGATCAGGTGGAAGGGAAGCTATCCAATCTCGTGAGAGAAGGGGTGGTGCCATGGGGTCTAGGGTGGGGTTAGATTATACAAGAGGTGATGTAATCAGTATGGCTGTAGGCTGTCAAACAAGGGAGCTAGTGTTTGCCTCCTTTTCTCACTCCTAGCAACAAAAGGAACACCCAAGTCCTAAATGAGTGGTATAAAACATTCTTACATTTTCACATGTAGAATGTATGCATATTATTTTTGTGAAATGAAAGACTACTTTTATTCTAAAGTAGTCTTTTTATTGGTGTGGATGAAAGCACTAAATAAATTGTCTTACATTTTCAGTCTAAATGGAATTTTTTTTTTTTTTGCTTGTTTTATAAGCTTGTAATCAGTTGTGAGCCTGGGAAGTTTGACTGAGGTAATGCTAAATATGGTACCTGATTCCTTTAATAACACTTTTCAAAATATTCATAGGTTCAGAGGTTTATAGGTGCATAGGTTCATAGGTTTATACTAGGCTATCTGCCCTAAGGCATTTATAAGCCTAGCCCAAAGTTATGTGGCTTACGCCGCCCCTTATGTTAGAAATACTGTGCCCATTAGTTTGTTGTGCCTCTGTCCAGTAGTGACACAGAGATGATTCCCGGGGTAAACCTACGATCTCCCATCCACCGGTCAAGATTTCTCTTGAACAGAGCCAGCGAGGTGCTCTGCCTCACATGGACCGGGATTTTATTCCACAGCATGGGGAGTCTCTGGGTGATAAATCTATCCCTCCAGCACGTCCTATTTATATCCGTGCTAAGGTTTAAGTCTCTTGCTCTAGTGGTTTTGGTGGATTTGGATTTTTTGAGGTGGAGCATGCCCATTAATTCCGGGTTGGTCATGGCCATGTATGTCAGGCACAGGTCACCTCTGAGCAGACGGTATGCAACTGAATAGAGTTGGAGTTTCTTCAGTCTGGCAGCATATGACAGGTTTTGGAGTCCCTTTATCCTTTTGGTGAGGAACTTTTGGGGTCTCTCCAATTGCTGCAGGTGTCGGGTGAGATACATCCCGAATGGAGCATTGTACTCGATCATTGGTCTGATAAGTGAAGAGTACAGGGGAACAATGACCTCACTTGATCTGGATGTGAATCCCTTCATGATCAGGTGGGCAATGTAGAAGGTCTTTCGAACCACTTTAGCAATGTGAGTGTCAAACGAGAGGCCACTGTCAACCTGGCTCCCCAGGTCCCTGATAACCTCTTCTGTGCTTAGTGGGTTGCCACCTATATGGTAGCTTGGGGTTACCTTGTTTTTCCCGAAGGGTATGACTATACACTTTTTTGCGTTTAACTTCAGGCCATGGCTCTGGCACCAGTTATCAGTTTCCGTGAGACCCCTCTGAAGGATGTCTGTGTCCGATGTACTATCCACTATGGCACCCAGTTTGCAGTCATCCGCAAACTTTGTCAGCCATAGTCCTCCTATGTTTGCCTGTACTTCTGAGAAGTAGATGCCGAACAATAGGGGGCCAAGGACTGAGCCCTGTGGGACACCACTTGTAACCGGCTTGGAGTCTGACATGGCTCCAGCAACTCTAACCCTGTGGGTTCTGTCCTTTAGCCAGTTTGCAACCCATCTTGTGACATATGGGTTTACATTTAAGCTGGTAAGTTTCTCTATAATACCCGAGTGGGGTATTGTGTCGAAAGCTTTTGCAAGGTCAAGGTAGGCTGTATGGACTGCCTTTCCCTCATCAATGGCCTTGGTGACCGTTTCGAAGAAGTCGACCAAGTTCAAAAGGCAAGATATGCCCTTGACAAAGCCAAACTGGGTTGGGTCCAAGGTCTGCAAGTCCCCTATGTCCTGGTGTATGAGTTCCATTATGATCCTCTCCATAGCTTTGCAGACCAGGCTTGTTAAGCTTATGGGGCGGTAATTACCAGGGTCCGTAGAGGCACCGCCTTTGTGGAGTGGGACCACAGTTGCTGTACGCCACTCCTTGGGCACATATCCTGTGGTGAGGCTAAGATTAAACAGCTGCCTTATGTGCGGGTTTAGTTCTTCATTGAGTTCATGTAGCACACAGGCGGGGACCCCATCCGGTCCCATTGATGCTGTGTTTTTAGCTTTAGAGAGAGCAGCTTTCACCTGCGCATTTGAGATGTCTGGGAGGCTACACTCAGTTGGGATAGTTATCTCTCCTTTTGGGGGGGGGAGGGGGGTAAAGTTTGCGTTGAACCTGTCTGCCAGTATGTTGGCAATGTCTGTGGGTTCAGTGATTTTTGTATCATTTTGGACTAATTCTGAGCATATCTGGGAGTTTCCACCCAGGTTTCTGACATAGCTGAAGAAGGTCTTATAGTTGTCTTTTGAATCTATGGCAATTTTTCTCTCAAAGTTGGCCTTGGATGATTTTATGAGGGATCGTAGTTTCTTGCTAGTGCTGATCAAAGATGCCTTCCCTTTTTGGGATTTTGCTCTATCATGTAATAGCTTTCTCCTCTTATTGTAAAGTTTGTTTATGGCTGGGGTCCACCAGACTGGACGTTTGCCCTTGGTGGAAAGAGTCTTGGTATAGTAGGCAAACGACCACAGGGGTCTTTGCAACCCAACCCATTGTGTCCCAGCGTTCCATGGACACCTATATGGTGGGATACTGTTATGTGGGGGGGTATGTTAGTTGGGCATTAATTTACTTACTGTCCACCTCTGACCATCAGCGATATGAGGGCCAGAGTGGGGGTGAACTTGCGATTTCTCATCAAATGAACATTTTTTTTTTTTTTTTAAATAGGGTCAGGGATGAACTCTGCTTCATGTAGAACTGGAGCTTATTCCATAGCATGGGGATCCTTTGAGACTCATATCAGTCTCTCCAGCAAGTTCTATTTATGTTGCAGGCAAAGTTCAGGTCCTTGGATATAGTGTTTCTGGGGTTATCTGTCTTGCAGGTGTACAAATAAATTCATCAGAGCTGGATCTGAAAATGCCTTATAGAACAGTCATAGACTGCCTTTCAGTAACCCGCAGGAGACTGAGTACAGAGATATGGCCTTAAGGCAATCGCACAGGTCAGGGTATTCATACCTTGGATTCGCCTGGTGAGGAACTGTTGAGGCCATTCCGACAGTTGCAAGTATTTGGCTAAGTACACGCCAAAGTAGGTATTGTACTTGGTGATTGGTCTGATAAGAGGTTAGTAGAGCGGTACTATAACGTCCTTGGACCTGGATGCCATAACCTTGCTTACAAGTTGGCAAAAATAAAATGATTTTCTTAATCTCTTGGTTACATGTTGGCCAAATGCCAGATTACTGTCTACATATGTTCTATAATCCCCAAATATTGGGTTACCTCTTAGGGGTGTTTTATCAATGAGGTAATTAACTTGAGT
>NC_056729.1:1705211386-1705246386 GCF_019279795.1 Protopterus annectens | reverse complement strand
GTGAAGAAACAATAAATACAAGGGTAATTGACTTTGCTCCAATTTTAAATAGAACATGCTATTATTACTACGGGAAAATGAGAGGATGTAGAAATAAGTATTTATTTGAGTTTAGAAATGACTGCAGATGGCTGTGAAATCAAAACTGCTATGAAAAGTAACTGGAAGGTATTGATGGGAAATATGGAGGCTGTTGCATAGTAGTAGGAGGAACAACTGTTTTTTTTTTTTTTTTTTTTACTTATAAAAGATAAGCATATAGATGCCGCGGTGGTATGGCAGTAGCATTGTTACCTCACAGCAAAAGGTTCTCCCGTTCCATTCTCGGCTGGGCTTGGGAATACCTTCTGTGTGGAGTCTGCATGTCCTCCCCACGGTTGGGTAGCATTCGAAAGACATGTGTGCGTAAATGGGCGTGCCTTCGTTGAAGGTTGGGCGTCGTGCTGGCACCTCGGCGTTTCGTAAAAATCTACTGCCAATCATTAGCGGACTGGAGTTTTGCTGTGGCGACCCCTTACCGGGAAAAAGCCGAAAGACAAACAACAACTTAAAAGAAAGATAGCAATTTAAAATATTTATTACAAAATGATAGTGCTAAAATAAAATATAATTTTATTATTAAATAGAAAGGAACTTACAAATGTGGTACCTGTGGCATTTGTAATTAGATTTATGAGGAACCTTTCATAAATTTAGAAGATTTGGACAGAACCTTAACTATTCTATGACAATTTACTTTCTCATAGATGTATACTGGGCTAATGACCATTGGGGCCTTTTTAAGCCTAGCCATGGATCCCAAATCTCTGACAAGTTCTGGTACTCTTAATAAGTGTACACAAGCTGCCTGTGTCCATTACAGACAAGGTGCCAAATCACAGATGAACTTCCTGCGGATCATCCAATTGTCCAAGTTGCACTTGAACTGGGTTAAGGAGGAATTTTGCTTCACATGAATGGTGAGCCTATTCCAGAGAAGGAAGGGGTAATCGCCTGGATACCTACTTGACCCTCCAGCAAGTTCTATTTATATTACAGGCAAGGTATAAGTCTTTAGAATTGGTAATTCTAGTGTTGCTTGTTTTGCAGATATACAGAAGTCCAACAGGGTGGAGTCTGACAATGCCTTGTATGCTAGGCATCGGTCTCCCCTCAACAGCCTGTAGGAAAAAAATATATGGGGATAGGGCTTTGAGACACTTTTTCTGCATCCATATATACAGAGAAGGACAGCTATACACTGGGCAGACTTAATAGGATTCATCTTCCATGAGTACATTCACACCCACAGTGTTTTTTTTAATACTTTTCACTGTCCCTGTGCCTGCTTACCATCTTGCTCCCCATCATCCAGGTATCCATGAGGCATTTCCATTTTTTCTGGCATTAACCATTCCTCCAAGCAGCTGACATGCATGCATGTTCAAAGATGTAAAATTTCTCCTGGGGCCCATGACAAATTTCTCCTATCCAGTATTAATAACCAAAACTGGGTCTGTCCTAAAAACAACCACTGGCTACTGTGATTAATCCAAACAAAAATAAATTAATTTAATAAAAGGGCCCGTTATAATTCATTTGTGAACTTGTATGTCTTTCCTGCACATGATCCATGAAAGCTATTACACAAATATGGCTAATTAGCAGAGCTAAATGCACATCTGTATACTTGCATCTCTGTCTCCTTTAGGCATTTGCATTATAGTAGGCTATACCTCCTCCGCCCCGCCCCTCCCCCAGAGATCGGCAAGCCAGCATCAGCTCTCTGTTGACTTCTCCAGTAGCTGGTTCACAACTAGGGCTTTATCTATGTATTCCACACAGCACATTCATAACCATATTTTCATTACAAGGTCTGCAACTAAACATATGTATTTTGTTTGTTTACCATGTTAACAGGCTGCTACAAGTCCCTTTTGATTTAGCTCAAACAAGTTCTTTTAACTAAGCATCTTAGCAGTCATTGGGCCAAGTACCATAATGAAAATAAAAACAGATTTATTAAACAAATTATTTTGTAACTTATCCCTAAATAATAAATTTCCTTCTGTACAGCACACTTGTCCCATTAACTGCAATTTTCTGGTAATATAACATAGAAAACTTCCCGTGTAGCAACCAATTAAAAATAACATGACAAATACGTACAATCATGACAGACTTGCTATGCATGCATATTGCATTATGGATATAGTAACCCTGAGATGGACCTGAAAAAGGTCTCCTTGGGATTAGTGTTCTATCCTGGTTAACAAATACAAATCATGGCCCAGCAAAGCAATGCTGAAATAAAATTTTACAAAGCTTGCTCAGAAATACATTTTTGCATATAGGAAGCACCTAGACAACAAAGGTTTGCACTTTTTTTTCCTTTTTCTTTTTTTTTTAAAGAAGAAGAAAACATCTTGCACTGGGTGCAATACTCCATAAAATGCTATTATACAACGACCCCCCCATTAAATATTCAAAAACATGCACGCCGATTGGTCAGCGTGCACGTTGTAAATCAGAGTTATAGTAATGGAAAAAGGTCTGGTCGCCCGGACTTTTTCCATTACTATAACTCTTTTTTTTTACAGCAACGGAGAACGCAAGATCTCTGTTGCTTCACACTGTCTCGCTATGTTAAACGACAGAGATTCTCTGTTGCTTTTTTTAAAGCTGTCTCGCTATGTTAAACTCATTTAACATAGCGAAACAGTTTGTAAAAAGCAACGGAGATCTTGCTTTCTCCGTTGCTTTTGCCCACAGCTCTGATGTACTGCGTAGGCATGCGCAGTACATCAGAACTGCTGCAGAATACCAGACAGCTGTGGAAGGGCAGCAAGGAGGCATTATACAATGCCATTATTAAGAAAAGTAATTATTTTTTTTCTTAAATAATGTCATTGTATAATAGCAATAGCCCACTTCTGGGTGTGGGTAATGCTGGATTTACCCATGGTTGCCTTTGTTTGGCCACTCGGGCTTCGCCCACATGACCAAACCACACCAACTGTGGGTAAATCCAGCATTACCCACACCCAGGTGTGGGTTATTGCTATAATATGTCCTCCCCTAATCCATTCCCTCCAGTACTGCTCTATTCAGTGTGCACCTTTAACTCCCAGTGGGTGTGACTTGAGCCTTTAAAAAATGAAGTTATCACCTTACAGTTCTAACAGATACTCATTGACAGAAGTCAAATATGAATACGATTGCGTTTGTCATCATGTATGCTTCAAGATAAAATATTCTGATATCTTGTATGTAGCATGCTTTTGGAATTATTAATGCAAACATGAACAAGCAGTACTTGATGCTTAGACAAGAGTAGGCGGTAACTGCAGAAACGGCTGGAGACGCACTCGGCTGTAATCAGTACAGAGTGCTGCAGGCAAAACTATCTCTTTTACTGTATCTTCTGTGGCAGTATATTACACAATCTTTCCATCTTCAGCTATCTTTTTTTTTCCGTTTATTTTACAGCCTACCTCTCAACTGTCCAGATTTTCGCAGAATGTCCAGATTTTTGTCTCATATTTTTATCTGCTCCTCATAAAATTTGTGGTTTTCTAGCAAATCAGTGAGAATTGAACTCACTAAACAAGGAGGTACATTTAATTGTCAGACTTCATATCCTTCAGAAAAAATGCATGCTAACACGAATTCTGTTGTTTTAACTGCTTTTTAAGTTAATAAGAGCAATATTTAAAGTCTTTACTTATTTTTGGACTTTTGCCCCCCCATAAGTTCAGGCTTTGTACAGATTTCTTGCATTAAGAGGTTCAGAACTATGTTCACAAACACATCTCTCAGCAGTTTGTTGACATTCTAATTTATGTGCCTGCGGATAACTCCGCACAGGCATTTTGTGTAAATACTTACTTCCAAATCTTTTGATGTCTTTTTGAATTTACTGTTTACACTGAATTTGTAGCCTTTCCCTTCTGACATAGTCCGCAATGTAATAACCCTAAAGGCTGGGAGTTATTCAACACTATGTTTTTATCGTGTACTATGAATTGCGCAGAGAAGGTTGGCATGAAAATTATTTGCTGTTCTTTCTGACTTTACTTATTCATACCTTTTCTTAACCACACCATAGGAAACATATCAGTAAATATATAAACTTGCAATGTACAGTGTTGAAGCACCTACGCCGTTTTTGTTTTAAACAAGACCTCACTATATATACTCTGCAAGGAATTTAGCAGAGAGGTGACCTCTCCTAGAATTGCACTCTGACCTCTGTATGGGGTCAGAAAGATGATGTTAACCATAAATGTACATCACAGACTTCTGAGGAAAGAAAAGTATACACTTCACATAAAACCATTGTCTAAGACCAAATGAATAATGCTACCTTTTCAGTAAATCAAAGACTGTTAGGGGTTACAAAGGTATGCAGACCTCTAATAAAATCTAAGCCATAAACAGAGAAGGACCTAAGAATGACATGTCCTTTTACAATAATTAATCATAAGTAAATACACAATGCACATTTGGAACTATACCTCTCCTAATGTAAAACAATGGGCAAAATGTGGAACACTAACAGCTTCAGCTAGGAAGCTCACAACGTGGTTAAAATGTGTTATTTTATATTTAACAGTTATTTTGATGAATTAATATGATACAGTATTATTTGCCCTAGAAATATGTCAAAAAAGACTCATTCGATGAATGCATGACAGACCTTTTGCATTGTGGAACAATGGGAAACACAGTTTTTGAGTCTCAAAATGAAGACAGTTGGGAAGCATGCATACAGAGAAACTAGCGAGGCTGGCATTTTCTCCTAAGTAATGCATTACAGATACAGATTCACAACAGACAAGTATGACATTGCAAGTGCTGTGTTAAAACATACCTTCACTTATTTTAAACCCTGCAAGTTATCAAAGTAGCAATACCTGCCTAATTCTGTACACATCTTCCCTTTGACACCTGCACTAATGGTGTAGAAATAGCATCTTTACTGCCCACTGCTTAATATAATGTTATAGCAATTTGTCAACCAGACATAATTATTTAAAGCTGTAACCAAGTCCAAGGTCTTTTTCCCCCAGAAAGACAGGTATACAAAAAGCAGGAATCTAAGATACTGCAGATGCCATAAAATGGATATAGCTTACTTATCAGAAATCTGAAAACTGTAGGTTTAAAAAGGCCCAGTACGGCTAGGTCTATTATCAAGTATGGTTTGTTAGAAGGCATATGGGTAACAAACGGCAGAATCATTGCTCTAAATTTACATAATACGTTAAGAAACATAGAAATTAAACAGTAAGTGTATGTTAGCCCAAAAATAACACTTAAGCAACAGGCATGTTCTTTTACCCTTACTTCCATTAGTCATACAATAAAGCTGCAAGTTGGTCAGCTAGTAAGGCAGAAAATGTATGAGTGACAGAAGTGGGTTTAGGTGATGCCAGAGAAAGTTATGTTTAGCGCAGTACACAGTATGCAAGCCTATCAAGAACAGCAGTTTCATTAAGTTTTTCATGGCCTTACAACTTCAGTGCCATAACTCTGTAGAAGCCAGAGCAGGAAGCTTGCAACTTTAGTGAAACACCGGATAAGTGCATGATGCTGACATGTGGGTTTTCAAAGGAAAATAACAGAATAAGGAATGGATAATCATATACCACAGATACATACAATACATTCCTGCTAGGGGCCCTCCCCATTATCATTAGATTCAACTTAAAAGTCTGCAAAAATTTGATGCGGTTGTACTTGCAAGTCTTCAACAGTACTAAATATTCAAATGTATGTATAACTCATAATATGTGCATGTCTTACCAGTTGCTCTCTTGGAGTTGCAGAATCATCCTTTCCCTGAGGAGAGCCTGTCTGGAGAAAAATAAAATAAAATAAACCAGAGCAAATCAAAAATGAGACAACATTGCCATCTACTGGACAGTATAACATGTGTCTTAATACAAACTTCTAAACATTGACACTTGGTTATAACCATTACAAGCATCAAATATTTTACTTACGTTAGCATTCTTATACCGCATAAAAGCTAGAAACAACTGTTTACAGGAACAAACTAAATATCCTGGTTTATTTAAATGACAATTCAGAGATTTTGTTAATTAAACCCAAACCTCAGCAATACAACATACTTAAGCCTGCCAAACAAAACTCTTTGCCTACTTGCACATTTACTTCTATGTTCATAATTCCACAGGATGACGTTTTTGCAGTGATTAGACTACTGATATTTTTCTGTGCATGTGTTGGTGTGCACACATGCATGTATGCATGTAAGCCTGTATGCGTGTCCTTATTCGATTAGCATTCAGACTACTACAGATCCAAGTTAGTTCTTAATCACAATTTCCAAACTGCGGTCGATTCCAAATGGATACCTTGAGACCATGAAATAAAATTCATGCAAAAATATGAACGTAGAGAAAACCCTTGAGCAATAAGGATGAAGTGCTTGCCAGATCTCTTTGAACATCTAAATTCACTCTCCTTTCCAAAATGTCTGGTTTCCTTACATACCTTCAGTGCTTTCCTAATTCTATGTCATGTATTCTTATATAACATCGTGTTTCAGATAACCTCGTTATTCTCAGAGTCTTAGTATAGTGGCTTGCCAGATTACTATTTGTTAACAAAATAGTTCCTGTATCTCCTTTGATCCCCCTGCTTCATCTTTAACACACAGCCTCTAGGTCATGAGCACAGCTCACATGAGGAAACTGTATATTCCTGCACTGCACCCCCTCACTACATATGATGCAAATATTACTTTCTGGTTCATTACTACAACATAAAAATCTATCATCTGTTTTCTCTGTCCTGTGCTACAGGGACTATTAATACATATTCTGTCACTTGCCATCATATATTTTGTGACTATTACACAGATCTTGTACCCTATGATGTCTTCCTCTGAACATTTCCTGCCATACATTATTTAAGAGAGAAGTCTCAAAGACTGCCTACACCCTACTTAGGGTCTCACTGGCCTTTCATATTGGAGGTATGACCCTTCTTCCTTCTCCATCACTTCAGTCTCCTATCACTTTACCTAATTCCTGTCATGCTGCCATCAAATGTTAAAAGTAACTGTTACATACTAAACAACATGCATGGGCACTAATGCAGACACTGGAAGGGCCTTAAATTAATGTAAATAAAAAGTGAGATGCATGAAGTTCTGGACTGAAATCTACTTCAGACAAACTCAAGGTTATGCTGCTCAATGCTAGGAGCCTCAACAGACAACTCTACTCCCTGGATGCACTCCTCACCTTGGAAGATGCTGATATCTGTGCAGTCACTGAGACTTGGTTCAAAACAGCAGACAGAACCCTGGACATACAAGGCTACAATGCCATCCACATGTTCAGAGCCCAAAACGAGCATGAAAGAACCAAGGATGGAGGTGTATCCATCTTCATTACATCCAAACACACCTAGAGATGGGTTAAAAAGTACAACTCCCTAGATCTACTCTAGGTACAATGAAATGGTAAAACACCCTACTACAGCATTGCTAGCTAAGGGTCCCCCCACCATGAACCAAGAGAAACACACCGACTACTCGGACGTGCTAGAATCACTCCCTACACAGCCAAACACTTTGGTCATGGGATATTTCAACTATCCTTCCACAGACTGGACAACGTACATGATCAGAAATAATATCACCCTGAGGCTCCTGGACTTTGTTAATTCAAATGCTCTGTAACAGCTAGTCTGCACCTCTACAAGGTACTCAAATGTCCTAGACCTGGTGTTCACCAACATGCGGGGTTACTGCACTACCCCCTGTGTGCTGCCCTCCCTGGTGAGGTCAGACCATAAATCTGTCTTGTGTGAATTAAGGATCAGTCTGGCCAACCCCAAAGGAGCAAACAAACTGAAAAATTTCTCCAAAGCAAACTTTAGGCTACTAAGCAAAGGTATAAAAAGTTTCAAAACCCCTGCTAATACAGCTAGCAATGACTCCTCTGTAGAGGAGTACATAAATACCCCGTATAGACATTTAAGTAACTGTTTAGACTTGGCTGTACCTGTAAGGATCAAAACCAGATCCTCCCAAAGAAACAAGCCACCCTTGTGGACCGCAAGTATAAATAGGTTATATAACAAATGGAAAAAAACTTTTATCCAAAAACAAGAGGGAACCTACTCACCAGAGGAAGAATTACTTCCACAGCTTGAACAAGCAAATCAGATATCTTGTAAAATCCTCTAAAGCCAATTACGAAGTTAAATTAGTATCTCTCGCTAAAGACGATCATAAGGCATTCTTTAGTTATGTCCGAAATCTTAAAGGGAATGTCCAGCTATGTGGTGAACTGACTGTGGATGATGCTACTCACACTGAACCCTAAGAAATTGCCAACCTGCTGGCAGGCAGACTTTGTGCAAATTTCACCCCACTCTCCCCACCAAACACACCCCAAAAGCCTCCCTGTCACCAGTCCACTATCTAGCATCTCCAAAGAGCAGGTCATATCCACCCTCTCCAAGGCCAAAAACACATCTTCCATGGGACCAGATAACATCCCAAGTTGCTTAATAAACAATCTAATACAAGACCTAGCGGAACCGCTTGACACTCTCTTCAACCATAGCTTGAGCACTGGCTTTGTTCCAGCAAAGTGGAGAACAGCAACAGTAATCCCTTTACACAAAGGGAGTCCATCAACCAACCTTGGGAACTATAGACCCATAAGCCTAATCAACCTTATCTGCAAGGACATGGAATGAATCATCCTGGACCTTATCAACAAGGACATAGGTGATCAAACTCTTGACCCAACCCAAGTTTGGCTTTGCTAAGGGCAGGTATTGCTTATTAAACCTGGTGGACTGCTTTGAGAATGTCACCAAAGCCCTGGATGAACGCAAAGCAGTACATACTGCCTATCTTGACTTAGCCAAGGCCTTTGACACAATCCCCAACTCAAGTACCATTGAGAAACCTTCCCAGCTAGGAATTAACCCATACGTCATTAGATAGGTAGCAAACTTGGCTCACCAACAGAACGCATACTGTTAAAGTTGGGGATTCCACCTCCACCAGTAGACCAGTTACCACTGGTGTACCACAGGGATCTGTACTGGGCACTCCACTATTTGGAATCTACTTCTCAGATGTTCAGGAGAAAGTAGATGGCCCATGGCTTACCAAGTTCACAGATAACTGCAAACTAGGTGCAATCATTGAGTCCCTAGGGGAGAACACAGACTAATGATTGGTGCCAGAGTCATGGTCTAAAACTAAATGCAAAAAAGTGCGTCACTATCCCCCTTTGGCAAAGAAGTGGCCTCTGCAAATTACATTATAGACAGCACCCCCTAAGTTCAAACACAGTGGTGAGAGACTTGGGAACACAGGTTGACAGCATAAACTTCAATCACCATGTCTCCACAGTGGTAAAGAAAGCCTTCTACATTGCACATCTCATAAATAAGGGCATTGCATCCAAGACTAAGGATGTTACAACTCCTCTATACTATGCACTCATCAGACCATGAATTGAGTAAAATGCTGCCTTTTACATGTACCTCACCAGACATCTGCAACAGCTGGAGAGACCACAGAGGTTTCTAATCAAGAAAATTGAGGGCCTCCAAAACATGACCTACAAAGAAAGACTGAAGGCCCTGTCGCTGTACTCTGTAACCTAGAGGCTGCTGATAGGCAGCCTGTGCCTGGCCTACAGAGCTATCTCTGACCCTGCCCTAATGGAAATGTTGCATGTCCACAAATCAAATGGGACAAGGATCATAGAAGGTTACTAGACTAATGCCCCTGGGGCCTTTACAAGCCTAGCCAAGAGTTTATCTCCAAAAAGAAACCTCAGTCAGCACCTGTCACCACTGTCAATGAGGGACACAGGTGGAACCCCTGGGATGAATTTGTGGTGTCCCATCCACTCATCAAGGTTGCACTTGAAGAGGGTCAGCGAGGTGCTCTGTTTGACATGTATGGGAAGTCTATTCCAGAGATGGGAGAGCCTCTGGGAGACTAACCTGTCTCTCCAGCAGGTTTTGTTAATGTCACATATTAGGTTCAGGCCTTTTGAGCAGGTAGTGCTTGAGGAGTTAGACTTACTGATATGGAGCATCTCTAGTAGGGCAGGGTCCAAGATTGCCTTGTAGGAGAGACACAGATCACCCCTGAGCAATCTATGCAATACCGAGTAGAGTGACAGTGATTTGAGCCTGTCTGCATAGGACAGGTGTTAGAAGCCATGGATTCTCTTTGTGAGGTATTTCAGTGGCCTTTCTAGTTGGTGTAGATGTTTGGAGAGGTACATCCCCAAAAGAAGCGTTACACTCAATTATTGGTCTAATGAGGGAGGAGTATAGAGAGGTAATAACCTGCTTTTTTTTTTGGATGCAATCCTTTTACTTATGAGATGAACCAAGTAAAAGGCTTTTCTGACCACTGATGCTACATGATGGTCGAAAGTGAGGTTATCAACCTGAGTGCCCAAGTCTCTCACCACAGGTTGTGTGCTTAGGGGGTTGTCGTCGATGTGGTAATCAGTAGGGGTCTTGTTTTTGTCAAATGGTATGATGACGCATCTTTTTGCATTTAGCTTGAGTCCATGACTTTGGCACCAGTCATTAGTTGCTGCGAGACCCTCTTGCAGTACATTAACATCGTTTGGGGAGTCAATGACAGCACTCAACTTACAGTCGTTGGCAAACTTGGTCAGCCACACGCCTTTTGTCTTTGCTTGTAGCTCCGAGAAATAGATGCCAAACAGCAGGGGTCCCAGGACAGATCCTTGTTGAACTCCACTAGTGATAGGTCTGCTATCGGAGGTGGAGGTGCCTATTTTAACTTTGAGGGTCCTGTCGTTGAGCCAGTTGGCCACCCACCTGAGAAGATAGGGATTTACGCCAAGTTGTGCTAGCTTTTCGATGATGCCCAAGTGGGGGATTGTGTCAAAGGCCATGACCAAATCAAGGTAAGCTGTATGTGCTGACTTTCCCTCATCCAGGGCCTTGGTGATAGTCTCAAAGAAGTCAACCAGGTTCAGTAGGCAAGATCTGCCTTTGACAAATCCGAACTGGGTGGGGTCAAGGTCTTGGAGATTGCCTATGTCCTTATTTATGAGATCCATAATAACACATTCCATGCCTTTACAGATCAGACTTGTCAAGCTAATGGGGCAATAGTTTCCAGGATCAGTAGTGGCACCAACTTTGTGCAAGGGGAGGCCAATGGCGGTTCTCCACTCTGCAGAAATGAAGCCAGTACTTAGGTTGAGTTTGAACAGGGTGCTCAATGGTGAAGCCAGTTCTTGCTGGAAATGGTGCAGAATACATCCTGGATACTATCAGGTCCCATGGAAGCTGTGTTTTTTTTTGGCTTGGATAGGGCCTGTAACACTTGATCTATGGAGAAATGAGGTGTGGGACAAGTATCAGGCCTTTGGGGGAGTCAGGGGGGTGAAGTTTGCACTGAACCTATCTGCTAGCAGGTTGGCTAAGTCAACAGGATCAGTGTAAATTATACTGTTAAGTACTAATTAGGAACAAACCTGGGCTTTTCCACTGAGATTCCTGATGTAATTGAAGAAGACTTTATGGTTTCCCTTTGTTATGGAGGCTAGTTTCAATTCATAATTGGCCTTGGAGATTTTCACTACTGATCTAATTTGCTTGTTGAGGCTAAAGATGGACTTTTTCCAATTTGGAATTTTTTCCCTTTTACCCTTGGACAACAGTTTCTTCCTTTTGTTGTAAAGCCTGTTGATAGAGGATGTCCACCAAACAGGTTTGTGTTTCCTTGAAGAGCAGGTTTTAGTTCTGTTGGGTATGGCTGAGTCCATGCAGTTGTACAGGTGCTTGTAAACTGCATTGGCATACTGTTCAGCATAGTTGTCTGCATCCTGGGTGGGGGGGTCTGAAGCTACATATACCTTCCCTTAGGAGGTTGTAGTTAGCTTTTGAGAAGTTTTTTAGCTTGATTTCAGCTGGGGGGGTTGGGTGGGACAGAAACTTCGAATGAGACAGTCCAATGATCTGATCTAACCAGAGGAGGACATACTATGTGAGTGGTGCAGCAGTCACCCATGTTGATGAGAACCACATCCGGAATGTTATCTCCCCTTGTGGGGGATAAGACAAGCTGGTCTAGTGCGTTAGAACTAATGAAGTCAAGGAATCATTGAGACAGTGTGTTAGTGCAAGAATAGTTCACCCAGTCTACGGTGGGGTAGTTGAAGTCACCAAGGATCAAGGTGTTAGGGAGTACCTTGATGGAGTCTAGTAGATCCAAGTAAGAGGAGTCGGTGTCTTGAGTCAAGGAAGGGGGTCAATAGCTAGCTATAACATATGCACCGTGCCATCCACTGCAGGTATATACACATACATATGCACCGTACAATCCACTGCAGGTATATACTAAGCTATTGATCAGTGGGGATCTTAAGAAACCTAGCCTTAACATTCCTAATGTAATTTTTAGCCCTTATATTCTGCATACGAATAACCCAGAGACAGGAAGAACAAGGATATGCACCGTGCCATCCACTGCAGGTATATACACATACGTACGCACCGTGCCATCCACTGCAGGTATATACATATACACTATGCCAGCCACTGCAGGTATATACATATACACCATGCCAGCCACTGCAGGTATATACATATGCATCACGCCATCCACTATATACACATACATATGCACCATGCCATCCACTGCAGGTATATACATACACACATGCCTGCAGCTCTGGCCAGAATCAGTAGAGATAAAGTTACAGCAGGCTATAAAAAGGCCATTACAAAGGTCCTTTCCATTGCCTGTCACCTCCTTTATAGCTTAAACTCATAGAGGAGGACTACAAATGGGACAAGTCAAGCAGATAATTCAGTGACAGAAGTCCCAAATTTGTAGGTATGAAAACCATCTTGATTACAATGTAAAAAGCGCCAGACTCCTTAACAGATAGCAAGGCAGAAAAAATGTTGTGGTCTTCTGAACCTGTGATGGATCAAAGACAGAACAATAATTCTGTGCTGGATCAATGTCACAGTAACAATTTGTAAGAGTAATACTGATGTAACTGCCACTTAGATTCACAGGTACTTACTAAGCTATTGATCAGTGTGGATCTTAAGAAACCTAGCCTTAACGTCCCTAATGTAATTTTTAGCCCTTATATTCTGCATACGAATAACCCAGAGACAGGCAGAACAAGGATATGTTGGGACAGTTATGTATTGCCCCTGTCCATGAGGGGCATGGGTGCTAAACCAGGAATTTCTTATCCATTCATCCAAGTTATATTTGAGCAGAGTAAGAGAAGTACTTTGCTTTATGTGGAGTGGAAGATGGTTCCATAGAGGTGGTATTCACTGTGATATATGCCTGTCCCTCCAACATATTCTATTTATGTTACAAAAGAGATTGAGAGCCCTTGAGTAGGTGCTCATGCTACCAATGGCCATGCAATGGGTAACAGGTCTGACAGGATACGAGGCAGAGGTCGCCTCTTAGTAACCTGAGTGATACCAAGAAGAGGGATAAGACATTCAGATGGCCTGCATAGTTTTTGTGATTCAGACACTTGATTTTTTTTTTTTTTAGTTATAAAGTGTGGTCTCTCCAGTTGGGATAAGTATTTGAAGAGATGCATACTGAATGGGACATTATATTGAAAGACTGGCATGATGACAGCAGAGTGCAGTGGAATTATTACATCCCTGGACCTGTACAGTATATTTTAAATATGCTCTGTACGATGAGAACAACTTCCTTACAACAGTGGATACATGGTGATTGAAGGACAGCTCATTCTTGACAAAGGCTGAGGCTCCCAAATCCATGACTACTGGACGAAGTTTCAAGGGTGTGTTAACACTGTGACAGTTACAAGGGAAGTCATGCTAGCCAAAAGATACAACTGTATATTTCCTGGCATTTAGTTTTAGTTCATTGTTTTGGCACTAGCCATCTGTTTCAGAAAGGCCCTCTTGGAGGACTGTGGTGTCCTCTGGGGAGTTTATGATGGCACCACTTTTCCAGTCATCTGCAGACTTGGTCAGCAATAAACTTTTGCTTTGACATTCAAGAAATAAATGCCAAACAGGTGTGGTCCACAGACTGAACCTCGGAGTACAATACTACTGACAGGTCTTTTAGAGGAGATTGAGCCACCCAGCTTAATTTCCTGGGTGAGCCAGTTTTTTATATCACAGTTACACTGGGATTTGTATCTAAGCTGGGAGAGTTTATCTACAATACCAGAGTGTGGGGTGGCATTGAATGCCTTTGTGAGGTCCAGATATGAAAAGTGTACTGTTATGCCCTCGTCCACTGCTTTAGTAACCTTCTCAAATAAGTCAACCAGGTTATGCAGGCAGGATCTGCCCTTGACGAATCCAAACCGGCTTGGGTTGAGAGTTTATAAGTTACCCAAGTCCTTATTTATTAATTCCACAATGCTCCTTTCCCTAGTCATACAGAAGAGGCTCATCTGACTTATGGGTCTATAATTACCCAGGTCTGTTGATGCCTCAGCTTTAATTGCCACACGGTTTTATCTACAGAAAATGCTCCAATTCCACCAGTTGCTTCTGGCATTTCCTCCAGGGGGGGATGACATGTTTCAGGAGTGGATTCAGTTCTCCAGAGAGCTCCTGTCACTTCCCAACAATCCCCCTAATAGAAGTGAGGATTTCGCCAACCTTGATAAGAACAGCCTGATTAGAATACTTCCCTCTCTCTCCTGAGCTGACAGAAGCTCTGCCAAAATCTGTTCTTAGTTATTTTCCATGGCCTTCCAAAACTCCCGCACTGAGACCTTTGTTTCAGTGACTGCCACAGCTGTTATCTTCCTGACCTGTTAGAGCGTTATGGTAATCTAAAATGAAATTTCTCCCCCACAAGCACTACACATAAGATTTCTTTCGTAATCTGTTAGTTTCCAGCATTGTTAATGTTCATGGCGTAGGGTTGGATATTTTCCACCATTGTTAATGTTCATGGCCTAGGGTTGGATATTTTCCAGCGCTGTTAATGTTCATGGCCTAGGGTTGGAGAGTTTCCAGCACTGTTAATGTTCATGGCCTAGGGATGGAGAGTTTCCAGCATTGTTAATGTTCATGGCCTAGGGTTGGAGAGTTTCCAGCATTGTTAATGTTCATGGCTTAGGGTTGGAGAGTTTCCAGTGCTGTTAATGTTCAGGACTACTTCCACAATAAGCAGAGACTACGTTACAGCTCCTCACCACTGCCTCAAAATGTTGAAGTCTTGAAAAGGAATCATATGGAATTCACATCAATGACCTATCCAGGTATAAGAGAAGCTTTTTCCACACACAAGCATTGGTTAGGCATTCCCAGGCCACCATTGCTACACAATGTGTTTCCAAGGTCTTTTCAGCCCCCTGTCAGGCTGTCTGACCTAACTTCACCACTATGTGGTGATTAGGTGATAGTTCAGCACCTCTTTTGAACAACCACCCAGAATGAAAGACCAAAGCTGTGATGAGTGGATTAAAAAAAATGATCACCATCTTTTGGGCAAAGGTGCTCTGGTTTTTGTTTGACTTTTCGGCTTTTCCCGGTTAGGGGTCACCACAGTGGAACTCCGGTCCGCTAATTATTGGCAGAAGATTTTTATGGTGCCGAGTTGCCAGCTCGACGCCCAACCTTCAGCGAAGGCATGCCCATTCACGCATGTCTTTCGGAGGCCACTCGACCGTGGGGACATGCAGACTCCACACAGAAGGCACTCCAGCTGAGAATCGAACAGGAGAACCTCTTGCTGTGTGGCAATAATGCTACCGCTGTACCACCGCGGCTTGCATTGCAAAGGTGCTCCGGTACCAAATGTTTTTTTATGAGCAATCTCATTTCTGACTATATTTGTTATGGACAATCAATGACCATCACAAAAGTAAAAAAAAAATCATTATCCTTCAAGTCCAGATCAGGCAAAACATTCGCCCCAATTTCCACCTCCTCCATAAATGCACCATCAGAACTCCAGAG
This sequence comes from Protopterus annectens, assembly GCF_019279795.1. NCBI lineage: Eukaryota > Metazoa > Chordata > Ceratodontiformes > Protopteridae > Protopterus > Protopterus annectens. The sequence goes on along the minus strand of NC_056729.1, from coordinate 1,705,230,405 downwards.
GAGGAAAGCAACACCAAACACAAGTTAGGTGCATAAAGGTGACATTTTTTCTACTGACACATACTCCAGCTGTAAGGCATTTGTGAGAATTTCTGCAATCACCAGGAGAATCTCCCAAGAATCAAGCTTTTCAAGAAAATAGAAGCCTGATTTCAGTACTAATACAGTGAGTATATATGCAAGACCAACTAAATTTGTCTGGTACTTTTCAACTTGAAATGCAAGCTCTGTTTCCTTACAAGGTTTATGAATTAATTTACTATTGTATTTAGGGCAGATGAACACAGACATTTCTATGCAGCTTTTTAGGTGCTGCTAAGTCAGAGGTAAGTGTGGCAGCCCTATCACCTAAGTATATTTGTAGGGGAATGTTAGGAAATTTAGCACAGGTCTTGTACAAGCTGCAGTAGATTTAACCAACAGAACTCCCTAAAGATGGTCTAATTTGGTTCATAGGTGTGTACTACGCTAATGGCCCTGGAGCCTTTACAAGCCTAGCCCATAGGATTACACTGACATTGTGCAACCCAACCTTAGCTCCCAGAGCCTCTGTCAAGTAGAGCCACTGGAGTGATCCCCATGGTGAATTTTGTACTTCCCATCTACTCATCAAGATTTCTATTGAAGAGGGCCAGTGAGGTGCTCTGTTTGACATGTATGAGAAGTCTGTTCCACATCATGATCAGTCTCTGGGTTATTAACCTGTCCCCCCCCATCATGTTCTGTTGATTGTGGTAATAAGGTTGAGGTCTCTGGAGCATGTGGTGTGGAGGAATTTGGATATCTTCAGATGTAGCATTTCTAACAGAGCTGGGTCAGACATGGCTTTGTAAGTCAAGCAGAGATCGCCTCTAAGTAGCCGAAATGAGACAGAGAATACTTGGGAGTTTTTTTGAGTCTGTCCATATAGGACAAGTGTTTAAGGCCTAGGATACTCTTTGTGAGGTACTTTTGTGGCCTCTCCAGTTGTTGCAGGTGTCTAGTGAGGTACATGCCAAATGGGGTATTGTACTCGATGATTGGCCTAATGAGGGAAGAGTAGAGGGAGACAATGACCTCTTTCTTCCTGGATGCAAAACCCTTAGTAATGAAATGTGCCACATAGAAGGACTTTCTGACCACAGTGGCAATGTGGTGGTCAAAAGAGAGGTTGCTGTCAACCTGTGTTGCCAGATCTCTTATAACACCTTCTGTGTTCAGTGGACTACCATCAACGTGGTAATTCATGGGAACTGGGTTTTTCCCAAAGGGGATGATGACACATTTTTTGGCATTGAGCTTAAGGCCATGGTTCTGACACCAGTCGTTGGTCTCAGTGAGGCCTTTCTGTGGGATATCAACATCACTTGGGGAGTTAATAACAGCTCCCAATTTGCAATCATCTGCGAACTTTGTCAGCCAGAGTCCCTTTGTGTTGGCCTGGACTTCATAGAAGTAGATACCAAACAGGAGAGGACCCAGGACTGAACCCTGTGGGACTCCACTTGTGACTGGTCGGTAGTCTGACTTGGGAGTCAGCTACTTTCACACTGTGGGTTATATCTGTGAGACAGTTTGCAACCCACCTAGTGATACAGGGGTTGATGCTTAGCTTAGTGAGTTTTTCTATGATTCCTGAGTGGGGAATGGCATCAAAGGCCTTGGCCAGATCAAGGTAGGCTATATGAACCATGAACCACCTTGCCTTCACCCACATCTCTGCTGACTGACTCAAAGAAGTTAACCAGGTTGAGGAGGCATAATCTACCCTTCACAAAACCAAACTGTGTGGGATCCACAGTTTGGAGATTCCTTATATCCTTGTTTATTAGGCCCATGATGATGCATTCCATAGCTTTGCATATCAGACTCGTCAGGCTAACGGGGCAATAGTTCCCAGGGTCTGTAGTAGCTCCTCCTTTGTGGAGAGGGATGACTGTAGCAGTGCGCCATTCGGTAGGGACAAGGCCTGAGGTGAGGCTGTGATTGAAGAGGGCATACAGGTGAGGTGCCAGTTCACTCTGTAGTTCATGCAAGAACCCAGCCAGGGATATTGTTAGGTACCATAGAAGCTGTAGTCTTGGCCTTGGACAGTGCTGTTTTAACCTGTGCAGCAGTAATACTGGCTGCCTGGTAATCTACTGGTATTGTGATTGGTCCTTTGGGGAGGGGTAAAGTTGGCACTGAATCTGACGGCCAGTATATTGGCAAGATCTCTTGGCCCGGTATAGGAGGTACTATTGTGCAGTAGCTCAGAGCAAATCTGGGTATTGCTATGGAGATTCTTTACATAACTATAGAAGGCCTTGTGATTGTCTTTACTATATACTGAAATTCTGTTTTCGTACCTAGCTTTAGAGGATTTGATGTGGGATCTCAACTTTTTGTTGAGACTGATAAGGGAGTTTTTCCAGTCTTGGGACATCACCTTATTCCGCATCAGTTTCATCCTCCTGTTGTAGAGTTTGTCTATGGCAGGGGACCACCAGACTGGCTTCCTTTTTTTTGGAGGAGAGCATCTTGGTTCTATTGGGTATGGCGAGATCCATGCATTTGTGTATGTGTTCGTACAGTACATTTGTGTATGATTCGGCAGTCATGCAACTATTCTCCATTTGCAAGGGTGCCATGAAGTTAGCCACCTCTGTTTTTAGGAGCCCAAAGTTAGCTTTGGAGAAGTTTTTCATGGTGGTTACCTTTTCAGGGGGGGTGAATTTCCAAGGTGATTAGTTTGTGGTTAGATCTAACCAGGGAGGAGTTGACTATTGGTTTAGAACAATGGTCACCCATGTTAGAAATGACCAGGTCAAGGATGTTGCTATCTCTAGTGGGGGTAAGAACAACCTGGTCCAGGGCACTGGAATAAATGAATTCCAGGAAACGTTGGGCAAGTGCATTGGTACAAGAGTAGCTTTCCCAGTTAATGGAGGGGTAGTTGAAGTCGTCCAGTATGAGAGTGTTAGGTTGGATCCAAATATTCTCCAGGGTGATTAGGAACGTGGAGTGTGAGTCTTGGGATGTGGTTGGGGACCTATAGCACCCTACGACCTGAATTGCTGTCTTAGCCAATGTTATCTGCACCTGAAGTATCTCTGATGCATTATGTTGGGCTACCAGTCTGGAGGTGTGCGCATCCTTTATGAATATAGAAACACCACCATCTTTGGAGCTTCATTCCAAGTTCTGGGGCCGAAAGGTGTAAAATGAGTTATAGCCTGGTAGTGCAGGGGTGCTTTCTGCTGCGTTGAACCAGGTCTCTGTTACAGCACAAATGTCGATGTTCTCCATTTTAAGGAGTGCTTCGAGTGAGTGCATTTTGAAATTTAGACATATCATTGAGCAGCATGACCCTCAGATTGCATTTATTTGTAGCTGCTATGGTGGTAATTTGGTGGTGGAGTGATACCACTATGACTGACTGAGGCTTACTGTGGTGAGAAGATACAGAATGCGGGTACAGGTGGTGGTTAGGTTGGTAAGGACCAGGTCAAAGACACTGCAACATCTAGTGGGGCATCTAGTGCAGTAATATAATTTTGTGCTCTACTGAGACTAGATGGATAGATAAACAGGTTTCAAGATGTGTCAACCATCATCCTCTCCAGTTAAGATTCACTTCTCCTAAAAATATAAAGCTGTTTTTGACTACCCAGTATAGGGAGTTGGAGTAAAAGCCATCCTAGTCTATCAGCACATGACAGAGATAGAACTCATTTAGTTGGGGTGTACTGTATGGCCATTGATAAATATTTTAGAAACCAGACAGTGTCACTACAGTGATCTCCTTGGTCTTAACTGACATATTAGATGTGTAAAGTGGTCTTATTTCATGCACAGTAGGATACCTCCTCCAAATGAAGTACTTGGTTTGGTCTCTGTGAAAGCAATTATAGCTTGTATCTTTGATCGTATAATGAGAAAAGATTTTGTAGTACAGTTTCACATACAAACATTATGCTGGGGTAATGGCATCTGAATGCCCTAGGTTAAAGCTGGTTTATTTTATCACATATCCCATCAATGTTAATACTAGCAAATTTTATCTCATGAGGGTACATGCATCTTCTTTTTGTTTTGTTAGACATTTAGATACATATTTTAGATATAATGTGAAATGGCTCACCATCAAGTGATTAGAAGCTGTGCAACACAGTAGCCAAGTGTTTAGGTTTCATCAGGGCAATACAGCAAAGTGAATTTGTTGATCATGATAATAAAGTGGGTGTTTGCCGGTATGGCTTTTGGGAGTGGGTGCTTACCTTTATGTGCATATATGAGTGATACAGTGGGATACAGAGTTAAAACAGGTGGAGAGTGAGACAAAGAAAGCAAGACAGAGAAGCACAGTGTAAGATTTCAACTTTTTTCATAGGTGCATATTATGCTAACTACCAGTGATGCCTTTATAAGCCTAGCCATGCATCCCAGACATGTAACTCAAGTTTTTTTTTAATCTTAGAAGTTATTTTAAGAGGTGTATGCAAGCTAGGGTGGCTGACTTCTCAAAAGACAGTATTATGCATTTCTTGGCATTGAATTTTCAAACATGGTCAGCCAGAGGCCTTTGACGTTGACTTTCTAAGAAGTAAATGTCAAAAAAGAGCAGGCCCAGCCCACAACCTTGATAGGACTCCACTACGCTGGGTCCTATCAGAGAGCCAGCTGACTATCCAGCATGTAACATAATAAGAAGTTATGTTCTTACCATAACGTTCCATGTTACTTGTCTTCTTCTCGCCTTCTTTCTTGCTGGATGGGTTCGGAGCCGATCCTCGGCTCCGACTCTGCCTATACTATAGCTCGAGAGCTATTTTTACCGGCTCGAGGCAGCCCTATAACCCACAATACCATGCGCTAACTCCCCAGATCTCGTTTGGAAGCTAAGACATAGTATAAAAATAATATCATAATATCATAATCCTCATTTGCAAGTACGGGCTCCCTGCTAGTAACATTAAGGATACTGGGAAACCGTAACATGTTATATCTCCAGAAATGGAAGGACTCAGAGACCTGAAGTCTATCCAGGCTAGGGGGCAGGAGGGACGCAAGAAAGAAGGCGAGAAGAAGACAACTAACATGGAATGTTATGGTAAGAACATAACTTCTTAATGTTAAGTTGTCATTCTCGCCTTCATTCTTGCTGGATGGGACAGTGTCCCTAGCATCTTAGTCCTGGGTGGCTCAATGGAACAGACTCCTGAGTACAGTGGAACCAAAGTCAGCTCTATTTCTGGAGGCTATATCAAGTTTGTAATGGGCAATAAAGGTATGTTTGGAAGCCCATGTAGGTGCTGCACATATGGCATCTAGTGGTAACCTTGCTTGAAATGCTGTTGATGTTGATAGTGCCCTGGTTGAATGAGCCTTAGGCCTAGACGGAAGTTGCCTGTGTCTCAACTCATAGACAAAGGTAATAATAGATGTCAACCATCTGGAAAGAGTAACCTTCGATACCGGAAGCCCTTTCTTTCCTGCAGCATAAGAGAGAAAGAGCTGGTCTGACTTTGAGTTGTTTTGTCCTGTCTAGATAATACTGTAATTGGCGATGAACATCTAATGAATGTAATTTCTGTTCAGCCCTGTTGGCATGGTCTGGGAAGAAGACAGGCAAGTCGATGGAGTGGTTTAGATTTGCTTCCGAGGACACTTTCGGTAGGAAGGAAGGGTTTGTTCTGAGAGTTACCCTGTCTTTGTGAAAGACCAAATAAGGGGGACGGACAGACAAAGCTTGAAGTTCCGATACCCTTCTGGCAGATGTTATGGCTACTAAAAACAGAGTTTTCCAAGAAAGAAGCTTGAGGGAGCAAGAAGCTGCAGGTTCAAAAGGAGGCAGAATCAATGAGGTTAGAACTAAATTCAAATCCCATTGTGGAGGTGGATCTTTAACTGGAGGTCTAAGCAAAAAGATGCCCTTGAGGAAGGCTTTACAGAGTTTGTGGGACATAATATTTGCTTCTGAGAGCCCAACATGAAAATTAGCAATGGCCGCTAATTGTACCCTGATAGTGGCCGATGATGACCCTGAATGAAAAAGCTCCGCCAGAAAGTCTAGAACCTTATGAATGGGTGCATGGAAAGGATCTAAGGACCTAGTTTGTGCCCAGTGTGAAAAACGCTTCCATTTACTCGCATACGTCTTCCTAGTATTGGACTTATGGGAAGCCAGAATGATATCACGAACAGGAGGAGAAATAAGGGGAAGCCTGGCTATGGCTGGAAGTGGAGCAACCAAGCTGTGAGGCTGAGGGAATGAAGAGACTGATGCAGCTTGAGATGGGTCAACAGATCCGGAAGGGGTTCCAGATGCCAAGGCTGTTCCAGTAGGTAACTGTGCAGGAACGGAAACCATACTTGTCGAGGCCAAAATGGGGCAATGAGGTTGCTTTCTGAATTAATTGCGGGATCAATGGTAAGGGAGGAAAGGCATATAGAAGACCCCGGGGCCAATTGTGAACAAGAGCGTCTCTGGGGGGATGGCCTGGTAGAGGAAAGAGTGTGAAGAAGTCGAGGCACTTGCTGTTTTGAGGAGTTGCGAAAAGATCGCAGCAAGGCTGGCCCCACTTCTGAAATATTCTGTCTGCTACCGCTTGATTTAGAGACCACTCATGAGGCATGAGGATAGTTCTGCTCAATCTGTCCGCTATGACGTTGGACTTCCCGGGGATGTGCGTTGCTATCAGGAACCGTTGAGAGGAAATTGCCCATTGCCAAAGTCTGAGTGCTTCTCGACATAGGGGGTAGGACTTTGTTCTGCCCTGCTTGTTTATGTACCACACCACAGACATATTGTCCATTTGAATTGCTATAGTCCCTGTGGGAAGAGAGCTCTGAAGGGCTTGCAACGTCAAAAGCACCGCCCTCATCTCCAGGACATTTATGTGCAGGTGGCGTTCTGATTGTTCCCATGTGCCCTGGACCATCCTGCCCTGATAATGCCCCCCCCCCACCCGATCAGGGAGGCATCCGTTGTCACCATGGCAACTGGGGGGGGGGAGAACAAAGGGTCTGCCCTGAAAAAGCTGAGGGGAAACCATCCACCAGGAGAGATGATTCTTGCAAGATGGGGTTATCAAAATGTTGTGAGTCATTGGTAGCTGTTGAAAGGACCACTGAGAAAACAGCATCCACTGAAAGAGCCTCATGTGGAAGCGGGCTAATGGGAGTAGAAGAATCGCCGCTGCCATGAGGCCTAACGCTTTCAATACTAGCTTGACTTGAACTCTGTTGGGCTGAAACAGGGACTGAACATTCCGCCTTATGTCTGTCACTCTCTGAGGTGGTAATGTTGCAGACATTTCTGTGGTGTTTAATACGGCGCCTATAAAGTTTATACACTGACAAGGCGACAAGGAGGACTTTGCAAAATTTATAGAAATACCTAGACTGTTGCAAAGTTGAATAGTGTAATCCCTGACCATTATAAGATGCTGCTTGGTGGTAGGGGAAATGAGCCAGTCGTCCAGATATGGAAACACCTGGAATCCTTTTTGTCTCAGGTGAGCCATGACCACTGCCAAGCATTTGGTGAACACCCGGGGGGCTGTGGTGAGACCAAAGGGCAGGGTTCTGAATTGATATTGACTGGCTCCCAGCCGGAAGCGGAGAAACTTCCTGGAGCGCCTGTGTATCTTTATATGATAGTACGCGTCCTGGAGGTCTAAGGAGCACATCCAGTTGTCTCTGCCCAAAAAGGGTAGAATGGACTGCAGTGTTACCATCCGAAATGTTGTCTTTTGTACAGAGTTGTTCAATCTGCTGAGGTCCAAAATGGGTCTCCAGTCTCCAGTCTTTTTTGGTACTAAAAAGAATCTGGAGTAGATTCCGGATCCTAGCTGATCTGCTGGGACTGCCTGGATGACTCTTTTTTTCTAACAGCTTTTTTATTTCTAGCTGAGCCTGTCCCCTTTGTGTGGGTGGTATGTCTGGTAGGGGTCTTGGCAGTTGTACCAGAGGGGAAGTGAAGGGAATTTTGTAACCCTCAGATATGGATCTTCTGTACCCATGTGTCTTGGGAGAGGGATTGCCAGGCTTCCGGGTACAGAGATAATCTTCCCCCGACTGCCTCCGAAGGCGGACAGTCGGGCAGCTTCTCAGGGATGCTGAAAGGGTTGGTCAGGGAAAGATTCCCTGGAACCCCGGTTCTGTGGACCCCCCCTCTGTCCCTGGGGCGGCGTCTGTTATTATTCCCCCCTCTGCCTCTAGGGGGAAATTCACCACGTGCGGCAGGCGCGACTCCCTGTGGTTTGTGGAACCACATCTTTCCAACCCTCTGTCCCTTAGGATAAGGTCTAAAAGGTGTGGAAAAATGGACTCCCACGGCAGAGAGAGTCTTACCATCTTGCTCGCATCTGGTGAGGGTATTCTTCACCTGAGGTCCAAACAATTCTGAACCATCAAAGGGGGTGTTGGTGAAGGATGCCTTGAAGGGATCGGCAAAGTTACAGAGTCGCATCCAAGCGTGACGTCTCAACGCAACACCTGTGCCAGCGGCTCTACTCGCTCCATCGGCTGCGTAAGAGATAAGCTGCATGGAGGAGTTAACAATGGAGTTCAGGGTGGCCAGCTGGGAGTTTATCTTGTCCTGATACCCCACAGCAGAAGGATCCTGTACCGTTTCACCCAGCTCTTTGAGCAGGTCTCTCTGAAGGCGGGTGAAATGACAAATAGTTCAGCGATCGCATAGTAAAGGTCGCTGAAGCAAATGTCCGCTTGCCGTACCTGTCCATGGTCCTGGACTCTGTTAGGAGGATGAACAGGTACAGAAGGATCAGCCAATTCCTTCTTAGTGGCTGCTGCTACCACCATAGCATCAACTGAAACGCCTTTGGTGAGAAAGGACTTGTCCTCTGGTGCAGAAATAAATTTAGAAGGCCTCCTAGGGGTAGGTTCCATTGAATCAGGAGCTGCCCACGCCTTTCTAGCCACTACCTCCATTAGTGGGTCAAAAGGGGGAGACACCCAGGAGGTGGAAGGGCGAGATCCAAAAGCGTCAAGGTAAACCGACTCGTCCTCGGAAGGTTTGAGAGTGGACCAATTTCCCCTCTGTTTTAGGATCTCTAGGATGTCTGAAAAAGAGACATCCTCAGAGGGGGATCTGGAGGAACCCTCCAACTCATCCAAGTCGGTGTCTGACGTGACAGATTCGGGGGAGTCTATGTGCTTCCTCTTGCACTTTCTTTTCCTAGGGGGTTCCCCTGAAACTTCAGGGGAGCCCTCGGAAGAGGAGGAGACACCCAAGGTGGGTACCCTACGCTTCGGATCTCTGCTGTCAGATATAGGAGGATGGCCAAAGATCGTAACAGGCACTGTAGAGGGAGGAGCTGCAGAACTTAACCTTGGAGTGGACACTGGGTCCAGCACGCTCCTCATCACCTCGAACGCTCCCCTATCAGATACCAAAGGTAGTCTCGGCTCCAAAGAGACCGGAACCACCCCCGGCACCGACAGAGAAGGCACCGAGAATGATGTCGGGGCCGAACTAACCCGAGCCGAAGCTCCGAGAGGAAGAGCGGGGTCGCACAAGGGTCGATGCCACTCGCCCCCTTGGAGCCGACAATGGAGTCCCGGCGCCCGGACCTCTCCACGGACGGAACCAATGAAGAGGTCGGAGCCAACGACACCGGAGCCGAAGGTGGGAGTATCGGCTCCGACGTGGCAAGGTTACGGTTCTGACACACTCTGTCTCCGAACTCGTGAGGCGAGTCGGAGGAGGAATCGATAGCGGTACCGAAGGAGCCACAGTCTGGTGAGATGGGCTCTGGAGCATTTGGGCTAGTGCCTGAGATTTTATGAGCCTACTGGCCACCCTCACGATGTCGTGGTCGGAGAGCCTGGATGACCTAGATGAGTGAGTCCTATGACTCCGCTCCGATAGGAGAGGGGATCTCGGAGCCGATCGGATGGAGTCTATCGAGGGGGATCTAGAGCGCTTGCGAGCTGGGGTCGGCTCCGATGCTGGTTTCGGAGCGGATGCCACTTTACCCACCTCGGATCCAGATGGAACCGATGTCGGAGCCATCTCGATAACGCCAGCCCTCGACTCAGAAGCTGGAGCCAAGGGTTTGGCGGTTTTTGAAGACTTCCCCGAGCCAGACTTGGACGGGGAGTCATCGGGCTTTAACAAGCCCCTTAGGATGAGCTTATTACGCCTCTCCTGCAGGACTCTTGAACTAAACCCGTGACAGACGGAACAAGAGTCCTGCAGGTGTAAAGGCCCCCAAGCGATAGACACAAGAAGTGTGACCATCTGTCAGAGACATTTTCTGACAGCACGAGTCACACTTCTTGAATCCTGAGACCTTAGTGTCTTTGGACATAGTCCTAATCACAGTAAACACAGTCAGTCCACACACACACTCAACTTAAAATTAGGAAAGTTAAAGGAACTGACTAAAACCCACACACACAGACACTATAAGGGGTGGGAAAACTAAGGTAAAGCCCATAGGCCCAAAGATAAAAATTAACTAGAGAAGGGAAAAAGGGCTACAAAAAGGGTTGTATGAATAAGGCAATTAGTAGGGACCTAAACAAGGGTAACTAACTGGAGAAACTACCTGAAATTTTAGTTAAATAGAATAAATCTCTTACTGACCTGAGCCGGCAAAAAAGACAACCTTGCAGTGAAGCGGAAAACGAGATCTGGGGAGTTAGCACATGGTATTGTGGGTTATAGGGCTGCCTCGAGCCGGTAAAAATAGCTCTCGAGCTATAGTATAGGCCAAGTTGGAGCCGAGGATTGGCTCCGTACCCATCCAGCAAGAATGAAGGCGAGAATGACAACTTAACATTGGTTAATGCCTAATTCTGTGAGTTCACAATGTCAGAGTGAAGTACTGTTTTAAATGCTTAAGTCAGGTCAAGATAGACAATATACCTGTTTTGCCCTCATCTATTTCCTTGATGACCTTTTCAAAGAAGCCCACCAGGTTGAGTAGACATGATCCATCTTTGACAAAGCCAAACTGGGTTGAATCCAGTGTTTGAAGGTTTCCTGTGTCATTATTTATCGCATCCATGGTAATTCTTTTCATGCCTTTTCATATGAGATTATTCATAGGTTCATAGGTGTGTACTAGGCTACTGGCCCTGGGGCCTTTACAAGCCTAGCCATAGGTTACCCTGGCATAGTGCCACCCGACATTAGTCAGAATTATGCATCTGTATTTCCTTGGGACCACTGATGGACCACCTTGTGCAAAGGGATGACCATTACAGCTCTCCATTCACATGGCACCAAGCCAGTCTGGAGGCTGTGGTTAAATGAGGTCCAGACAGGTCATGCTTCAGGCTATTTAGGAGCCACCCTGGGATATTATCTGTTCCCATCGATGCAGTGTTCGTAGCCTCAGAAAGTACATTTAGGACTTGCTGACTAGTGATAGTTGGGGGCGGGTTATCTGATGGTATTACATGGAGGATGGATGGGAGGGAGAGGTAAAACTGGAGCTGAATTTGTTGGCCAGTAGATTTGCTACATCTTCCATGTAAGGGACTCCATTAGCAATCAGTTCTGCACACTTTTGTGTACCAGCTTTGAGGTTTTGGACACAGTTAAGAAACCTTGTGGTTGTCCTTAGACTGGGAAGTTACCTTTAATGCAAAAATGGCTTTGTTAGACTTAATTTGCTCTCTTTGTTGTTTGTTTAACCTGATGAGAGAGTTTTTATCCTGCTGGGCTTTGCACTTCCTAACTTTAACTACAACTTTTTTTCCTGTTGTTGTACAGTCTGTTTATGTCTGGATTCCACAAGGGTGGTTTGTTTTCTGAGTTTTTTCTGGGTGTGTTTCTGGTAGGCACTGCTGCCTCTAATCATCCATTAACATGATTGCACCTGGTTTCTGTGTGCAGTTCTGTGTAGGCAGCTGTGTTCTACAGGTTTGGAAGGGCTTGACATTTTGTCAGGTAATGGCTTTATAGTCAGAAGTTTGCCTTAGGTCAAGGGTGTTTGTGTTTAGGTAGGTTTGTTCAGGATGGTCTGAGTTAGATCACGTTGAGGGAGGAGGAGGAATTGTTGGAATTCAGTTCACTGAAGTTTTTTTTTTTAAAAGATAAGTAGTGGTGTGAGTGATAGGGTAGATTTGCAGCAATTCTAGCAATCTTGCTGTATGCAATTACAAGTTTGTTCTTAAGGCTGGTTTGTAGGTTAGTGAGAATCGGGGCAGCATACAATAGGCTATGTTGCAGGCAGACCTGAGCTAAACAGAGTTTGGATTTTTTGTGAGAGAAATTTCTTGGTGCTATAAAGCAGGTCTAGTTGTTGGTGTTTTTTTGATGAATTGTTGCACGTCTAGATCCAATTTTAGTTGATGAACAATTATTACTCTTATTAGTTTTGTATGGAGTTTCGGCCTTGATGAGGGTGTTATTGAGGGAAGTTATGGTGAAGGTAGATTCGTAATGAAAGAGATGTGGGCAGGGAGAGGAGGAGCTCGGTTTTATTTGAATTCAGAAGGAGCTGGTTGTTAGTTAGCCATCTTTCAGCGGAATGGAGTGGTTCCTGGGTTAGGGTGAGGAGCTGGGAGAGGTTGTCAGCAGAAGAGATTATAGCACAGTTGTCTGCATACTGCATTAGACTGGAGTTAGGGACTGATGTGTAGCGGTTGTTAGTGAAGATGTTGAAAAGTAGAGGTCCAACAATGGAGCCTTGAGGGACCCCGGTTTGGACTGGGAGGAAAAGGGGAGCAAGCAGTATGTCACCTGACTGAAGATTGTTAGAAAGGTAGCTAGAGAACCAGGAAGGAGTAGAGTTGGAGAGATTGAGGCCTGATAGTTTTGACAGAAGTTTGTTGTGGGAGACAGTGTTGAAGCCTTTAGAAAGGTCAAGGAATAGGCAAGAGGCTACTTTGTTATTGTCTAGGGTTTTAGATATAGAGTGAGTAAAAGAAATTAGTGTGGTGGCTGTGCTATGGTTAGGGTGGAAGCCATGTTGTGTAGGGGTTAGAAGGTTTTCCTGGAGGAGATAATTTAATAGCTGCTTGTGTATACACTTATCAAATCTTATCAAAAATACTTGAGAAGTAATTTTGACTAGAGTACTGGCTAGTGTGTGGCTGTATGTATGGTGCTGGGTATTCTTTTGGTAGAGTGGTTTTGGGTTTGCTGAGGATAACTGATGCAGGTCAAGTGTCTGGGAGGTCTGTGGGGTTTAGGAAGTTTGTCTTTAGTGCCTCAGGTCTATGTACTGGGTGCATACTGTATATGGTGAGTGTAGTGTGCATTACTGAAAACCTGACAAGTGCTTGAATGCAACAGCCTCACCTCCAATGGTACTGTGTAATTACATCTCTCACATACTTTATCAATATCTCTAAGGATAAGTTGGTTGTCAGTCACTGTTTCAGGATGTCCATATCCACCAGATTGGCGACGAAGGAATCTGGAAAGTGCACATCCATGATTTCCTCTAGGTGAATTGCAAGGATGTTGTAAAAGAGGGATTAATATCGGGCAAGGTTGGGTGCTTTTAATGCTAGAAGCAAAAACTAGGCTATGTAGGAGTAGATTCATGTGTCAGTGCAATATACTTTGGCTACATGAAATTGAATTTGATTGGGAGAAAAAAAACTCAAATTGGAGTGAGTCAAAAAAAAAAAAAGAGAGACAGCGAGATAGGCCTACAAAAATGAACAAATGAAAAAGAAGAGCTGAATGGCAAAATAAACATTTAACAGACCATAGGTATTTTTACAATTTTAAGCATTTAAAGAGTTTATTCATTACTCCTAAAGCATTTAAAAGAAAATGACGAATAGATGCTCAGAAAGTGATTTCTTAAACTTGGTAAGAGCATCCTGATGTCTTGCTTCAGCTGGTAGCTTTTTCCAGAGAACTGTGCCTGTTCATGAAACGGCTCTTTCATCAATGACCTTTTTAAATGAAGGACAGTTGATAGATACTATGTTTTCCTGGGAATTCCTTATGGAGTAGGATGGTTTCCTAAATGAAAGTTTGCTTTTCGGGGGAGTTATAATCAGCATTTATTTTATACAGCAAGATGCATAGAAGATAATTGAACTTTTCAGTAATGAACAGCCAATTTAGGCCATTCAGAAAATTGCAGTGGTGTACTCAGGCATCAGTATGTAAGGCAAACTTTGTAATTTTATTCTTAGTGACTTGTAGTCCGAGTGTTAGAGTACAGGACGACAATGTTAGTCTAGTTCAGGGTGAAGGCCATTCTTGGCCAGTGCTTTGAGGCTATAGGAGATAGTAAATATGATGTCCTACAGCAATGACACCGACTATTCAGCCAATTATGCTTTCTTTCTTGCTGAAGAAAGGATTCTGTTCAGTATCATAATCTTACCTACATTTGTCACATGCATGTAAAGTTCTGTCATGTCTCTCTCTGCATGATCCTCAAGGTTTTGCATCCCAGGTCATTCACTCCCACATGGACCACTACGATGTTGTAGTCATATCTGTTCTGGGAAACAGAGTTCCTACCAGTCAGAAAGCAACAGACTGTAAACCAATCCTTGCCCACCCTTGTGGGCACACCATTGGTCAACACAGGAAAAGACTTGGTCTCTCTGCTCAATCTAAACTCTTCCACGCCTTTGTTAAGTATAAACGTAGTGATACTCTACTGATACCTGGCAAACACAAACTCAGCACTCTCTTCCCTCCATATGCCTCCCTGCTGGTATAACATAAGGCTCCTAGGATGTGTCAGTCAATGCACAGCACTTTCAGCAAGAGGCGAGAGTTAAAGAAAATGTGGGTAACAACTTTAACCAGCAGTGGAGTTATCTTTTTTCTCCAGTGTTGTGCAACTTCAGAAAAAGTATATTTAAGACTGGGGGTGGGTAGTGGCTGTCACCCAATTGGAGGGATTCTCCCTGCAAAAAAATAAATAAACCTCAGAGGTTTGCCGTAAGATGTTTAACCTTTTTTTTTTTTTTTTTTTTTAATTGATTAGCCCTCAATGTAAGAGTTGATAGATCAAAACAATCCCAAGGCTCCTGCTACATCACCTACGTTCTTCCTCTTCATAAATACTATTTCTTTCATGTCAACTATACCAAATTAACTGCTATATGCCAATGACGTCTTTTGGTCCTTTCATCCACATGAAGTTCACATTAACATAGAAATAACCCACAATTTCACCCTCCTGCATAACACCATTATTATTAAAAGTAAACTGCTCTAAAACAAAACTTGTGCTCCTATACACCCCCCCCCCAAAAAAAAAATGATCTGGTCAATCGAAACACCACTATCCCCCCTCTGAAGCAGAAATTACACAGAGTCCACCCATTGTATAATCAACACCTACAGTAGACCACTCCTTTCCTTCAAGATCAAATGAAAATTTTACACCACGCTACTCTGCTGACACATAGGGATAAAGCTCTATGACCCAGTCGACCCCGGTTCAGTTAGCGGTTCAGACAACTGACGAAGGAGCAGTGGAGGGATCGGCATGTCCATCCCAAGGGAGAGTTTGGTTACATAGGTGCTCCTTGTTGCAATTCTTTGTTTAGACTGTGGAGATCACATTGGGGGCACATCATCCAAAGAGGGAAAAGGGCAGTGGGCCTTTATCTGCTGCAGAGGTGGGGAAATAAGCAGTACACTCCAACGAAACACCAGCCCCCTGATGCAACCAGAAAGGATGCAATGGGAAGGGGGAGTAACACGCTAGGCCTAAAGTAAACATCCCTGGGATGATGGTGGCAGCCAAGACCCTCAGGATGCTGTTAGGTTCTGTGACCAGACCTAGATAAATCAGACTTAGTCCAAGGATATGTAGAATCTGGTAGAACTGGCACAGACGTCAGTCACTTGGTAAGAAGGCTGTGGCATGATGCACAGGAGCAAAAAGTGCCAAAAAAATGAAAAGTTTACAAAAACATAAGCACCAGATACCAGAGGAATCTTAAAAGTTCATAGTCAAGTCAACCCTACCTAAGTTGTGCCATCATCTGTAATTCAGCACTAAAGACTACAAAACACCAACTCTGCTTCAGTACAGCCAGTCACTCTTTTGTTCTTCATCCAAAAATGCAAACTGGCACAGTGGTCAATATTAACATTTCATAGGTCTTGGTCCTCTCATCTGATTCCGGGCTGGATACCTTTTGTGTGGAATTTTTGGATGCATGGCTAGGCTTAGAAAGGCCCTTGTGGTCATTAGCCTAGTAAACACCTATGAATTTGCATGTCCTTCCTGTGTCCATTTGGCTTTTTCATGTCATGCTTCTCCATGCATCTCAAATTAGGTCACAGGTGGACTGGTGATCCTCCAAACTGCCTGTAGGTTTGCATACCTTTTGTGTGTGAGCATCTGTATACAATTTACACCTTGCACACAATAAATATTTGGATAGGCTGTGGCTCCCACACAACCTTGAAATGGATTAAGCGGGTAATCAAAGAACAAATGACTGCATGCATCACTCTTGCCAATACCAACATTCCTCCTGCTACACTCACAACTCTACACTATAAACTAACACATCTCAGCCACTCCTCTGCTTTGACTGACAAACGCATCCTAGAAAAACATCCAAGAACTCTGTTCATCAACAGCCTACTCAAGCCTTACTATTTCCCATCCACTATTTATCCTCTCCTTCCAGCGCCATTCTCTGTAGCAGTAACCACATTCTGGAACTCTCTAATGTATAGCACAGCCTAAGCTTTCCTTAACCCACAACATCCCCTTCCACAAACTGTTACTCCCTCAAAGCCTTTGCAAGTAGATTTCCTGAAAGTACCCTACCAATTCACTTTGCCATCAACCAATACATAGAAACAAACATCTCAGTCACTGTACAACCTAACATAGACACACCAGTATTATGTTTAAAACAAAAGTGCGACCCAGGTGTTATATTCCTACTTTGACAACTAAACTGTTACAGCAGATGTTCATTTGGCTTCATATTGTTATGACACTCAGAACTGAGAGTCCTAGGCCAAGGATGAACACAGGATAGCAGCAGATTTCTTCAGCTCCACCAATTTCATTACACTGACAGGAATTAATTACTTAAAAAATTAATTTTTGAAGTAATTTTCTTTCTAAATATGTTTGTTTTATATAGTTCTTGAACTATATCTAAAAAAGAAAGGAAATTTTAACAATATTCCTGTCAGAAATCACTTTGGAAATTTTCCTGTCAGTTTATCAGTCTGAAATGAGTTCCAGTAAGACAAATTCTCAAGACTCCAGCATCAAGAAAGAACTTCAGTCTCTGATAATTATAATCCAGCAACTTACTGCTAAGATGGATAAAATGGATACTAAAATAGACCCCTTCATAGAAAAAACTACAAAACAAATAGACTTGTTACATATAGACCTGCAACAACAGAAGATCCAGATGACAGGCATAGAAGAAGCTGTGAATGACATGGAAAATAGAATCCAAGAAGAGGAAATCAACATTGAGTTTCTGCTGAAACAAAATACACATTTACAAACAAAGCTGGATGACCTGGAAAATAGATCTAGGCTAATAACATTAGGATTTTTGGACTGCCAGAAAATATTGAAGGTAACAATATTACTTCTTTTTTAACAACATGGCTCCCTAAAACATTAGACTTACCAGAAGCATTCTCTTTTGGTATCGAAAGAGCACATAGATCTATAGCTAATACTAACTCTAACAAAAAATATCCTAGATCAGTTATAGTTAGATTTCTATCATCTTTTGATAAAGAGATGGTTCTTAAATCTGCTTGGGCTAAAGCTCCTGTTAAGATTAATGAGACAACTGTGCGTTTTGACAATGACTATTCTTCTATGGTAATAGCTAAAAGAAAGGTTTTTCTGCCACTAATAAGGGAGCTTGAAAAAGCACAGTTTAAAACATACCTTCTGTTTCCTGCCAAGCTTAAAATCTTCCTTCCTGATGGTCCTAAAATTTTTGATGACTTAGACTCTGCTTTACTGTTTATCAAAAAAAATAAGATTTTGGATAAAATAGAGGAAATGGAATGGGCTAGTCCTTCATTAAAGAGACTGGCAACTGAAACTTCGTGGAAGACTTCAGAGAAGAAGAAGAGACTAAAAAACAAATGATTTGTTCTATGTTTTTTTTTCTCTCTCATCATTTTATTTCATTATTAATCTTTTTAAATATAGTTCCTGCATTTCCAGAAAGCCACAGATATTCTGAAAAAGATTTAATCAAAGTTATTCTCTGTGTGCAAAGAAATGTTTTGTTTCATAACCAGCCAAAATATCTGAAGAACTAATAACAAGCTATGATTCAATTTGTTTCTCTTTCTGAAAAAGAGAAGTAAGGTCAGTAATTTGATACATTTTTTTCTTTATCTTTTTTTTTTTTCTTCTCCTTTTCTTCTTTTCTTTGTTTAAACAATGACATTCTATTTAGATTATGTAGTGGGTAAAGGGTAGGGGAGGGCAGGGAGAGAAGAGTAATGAAAATATGATTAATAGAATAATAACATATTTATTCCTTGTAAAAAGTTTATATGTTCTTCAAATGCTATTCCTAATTATACTTTCTTGATTATACTGCTTATGCTTGTTTGTAAATAATCTGTTATGCTTTAACTAATAATAATTAGAACTAAATAATAGTAAATAATATGTTTTATTTTTAACTCTATTAATATAAACAGTAAGTAATATTCCATTGTATATACTTCTTATAGCTTTCTCTTACATTTTTTTATTTCTGCCTTACACTCTTATTTTCTACTCTCTTTTTCTTTTCTTTATTAATATATAGAAATGCTTTTGATCATATAGACACAGTAAATAATAAGATTTGCATAAAAATTGAGTTGGGACAAAAATATTGAGTTTTATTACTTATTAATAATTTTGGGCTTAATTTCACTTACATAGAGGCTGTAGTGACCTGTAGGGTGCATTGTGAAGGTTTTGTCATGTTTAGATGCATTTACACTGCTAAATGAATGTTTGTCACTAGTTTTTAATACGTTTCCCGCCAAAATGTTAAGGGAGACAATCTGGGATGTGGGCTGTCTCATGCACAGTGTCCATGAGCTACTTCAAAAGCTTCAACTCTCAGAATTCTCACAGAGA
>NC_056729.1:1705013886-1705208886 GCF_019279795.1 Protopterus annectens | reverse complement strand
GTAAGGTACTGTAGTGTAAAACTCAAATTAGGCACCGAGACATCAAAGCCCTTTGTTGTGCTCCAAATAAAAAATCTCCTCCATTTATCAGCATAAACTTTTCTAGTGCTGGGCCGCCTGGCTTCCAAAATGACATCTAAAACCTGTTGAGGAAGTTGAGATCCCACAGGCTCTAAAACAGAATACGCCAGGCCGTTAGATGCAGGGACTGCACCCTGACATTGAGCAAATGACTGCTTGACTGGGACAACAAGTGAGGAAGCTGTGGCAAAGGCCAAGGAGGCTCCTGAATTAAACTCCTCAGCAGAGGATACCAGTGCTGACGTGGCCAATCTGGTGCTATTAGAATCATGCAAGGCTTGTCCTGTCTGACTTTCAAGAGTACCTTGGGAAGGAGTGGCAGAGGAGGAAAAGCATACACATGAAGGTTGTTCCAACTGAAAGATAGAGCATCCACTTTCCAAGCTTTTGGGTGAAACATCTTTGTGCAAAATTTTGGTAGTTGGAAATTTAGAGGAGAAGCGAACAGATCTATGTCTGGAGTTCCCCAAGCCACTGTCAACTGTTGGAATACCTGAGGATCCAATTTCCACTCATGGGGGTCCACAATTTGTCTGCTCAATACATCTGCTAGGGAGTTCTGTGCTCCTGGCAGAAACCGTGCTTGAAGAGTGATGTGCAAACTCAGAGCAGTCTCCCACAATATCATTGCTTGTCTGCAGAGAGGGTAAGAATGGGTTCCCCCCTGCTTGTTGATGTACCACATGACTGTAGTGTTGTCTGTTCGAATCAACACCTGTCCTGGTTGAAGTAGGCCCTTGAAAGCCATCAGGGCAAACTGGACTGCTAACATCTCCTTCATGTTGATATGCAAATGCTGTAGTCTGGGAGGCCACGTGTCTTGAATCCATTTCCCATTGAAGTGTGCTCCCCAAGCCAGGTCTGAGGCATCCGTCGTTATCATCTAACTCGCCTCTGGTCGGGTCACAGAGAGTCCCTTGTTTAGGTGACATTCCTGTGCCCACCACAAGAATTCCTTCTGGATGCAAGGTATTATCTGAATGACAGTGTCCAAATCGTGGCAGTGTTGAGTCCATACACTTTTGAGATACCATTGTAGCTTCCTCATATGCAGTTTGGCATTGGGAATTACTAGAATGCAAGATGCCATGAACCCCAAGGCTTGAAGGACTGTCCTTGCAGTCAGCCTGGACAGTACTGATAATTGCTGGAAGTATATGTGAAGAGTTCTTTGTTT
Organism: Protopterus annectens; assembly: GCF_019279795.1. Lineage (NCBI taxonomy): Eukaryota > Metazoa > Chordata > Ceratodontiformes > Protopteridae > Protopterus > Protopterus annectens. The sequence goes on along the minus strand of NC_056729.1, from coordinate 1,705,207,628 downwards.
GTCCGGGGTCAGAAAAGCCATCTGAGAGGCTGTATTCAGTCTCACACCCAGAAAGCACATGTCCTGAGAGGGTACTAGACTGGACTTTATTTCGTTCACAGAATACCCTAGGCACCTTAAAACTGCCATTACATACTGTAGATGTTGAAGTAACTTGTCTTTGTCTTGAGCAAGAATCAGGCAATTGTCCAGATAAGGATAAATTTGTATTCCCCTCAGTCTGAAGAAAGCTATTACAGGAGCCAGAACCTTTGTGAACACCCTGGGCGCAGTAGATAAACCAAAGGGCAATGCAGAGAACTGATAATGAGAAGTACCAGCCCAAAATCGCAGGAATCTCCAGCAGCTGGGCCTGATAGGAATGTGAAGATAGGCCTCTTTGAGATCCAGAGTTACCATCCAGTGATCTTTGCCTAGCATAGGCAGAAGTTGCTGTAATGTTAGCATCTTGAACTTTGGAATGTCTAGGTATGTATTGAGAATGGACAAATCCAGAATAGGCCTCCAAGTGTTTCCTTTCTTTGGCACTAGGAATAGACGGGAATAAAACCCTAGGCCTACTTCTGACGGAGGTACCACCTGGAATGCTCCCATTTGTAAAAGCAAGGAAATTTGTTCCTGAGCCTAGAGCCTTTGCTGAGGAGGTACATCTGGCATGCCTTTGAAAGGAGGAAAAGTGTGAAAATAAAACTTGTAGCCTTGATTTATTATTTCCAACACCCATTTGTCCTGGGTGACCAAATGCCAATTTTGTTTGAAAAGTGCCAACTTTCCTCCTAGAGGAGCTGCCAGAAAAGAAGGATCTGGCAGCTGAAGGTACAGGTCATTGGGTCTGTTTACGAAAAGGCTGACCCCTGCCCTCACCAGAAGATTGTGCCGGAGAACTCCAAGTCCTAGGTCTGAAAGAACCCTGAGCGTGAGCCCTGCCCCTACCACGTCTAGACCTGCCCTTAGACTGAAAATTCAAAGAAGGGTAGGACCATCCTCTTGCAGGCCAATTCCTGCTAAACTTAGGGGGCTGCACTTGCAAAAAATCCTTAACCGTCTGCATAGACTTAGCTTTATCTTCCATCTTTTTCAAAACTGACTCCACAGCGGAACCAAAAGAACTTCAGATTGAAGAGGAGCATCCAAAATCCGAGCTTTAACATGCTCTGACAAATTTTGATCCTTAAGCCAGGCATGTCTACGAATAACTGAACCAGTAGCAGCCACCCTGGATGAAGCCTGAAGAACATCGAAGCCACACTGCAAGGAATGTTTACCAACTTGATCTGAAGCATGAACCAAGTCCTGCAATTCCTTACACTCTATACCCTCAGATAAAGCATCTACCTTAGATTTCAATTGACCTAACAGAAAGTTCTGATACTTCAGCATATGAAATTGGCAATTTAGAGCCCTCATAGCTAACGTAGAAGAGGTGTACACTTTTTTCCCCCACCTATCCAACGCTCTAGAATCTTTATCCAAGGGAACTGGATTCTTAACCACAGAAGCCCTGACACCCTTCGGCCCTTGAATAATAGTTTCCGGGTCAGCTCTAAGACTCTTATACAAATATTTGTGTGCCTCTGGAACTCTGTAATACCTGTCTGGCTTGGCAGGGGGTAAAGAATCAGGATTAAGTGAAGCTTCAGAAAAAATATCCTGAACAACATCTAAAACAGGGGGAATAGCCAAAGGCCTATGTTGTGGCAAAAACAAAAATTCCCTAAGCCTCTTTCGAGAGTCTGAAAAATCCTGACCTTCCCACTTGAAATGCTCCCTCATGGAATGCAAAGTTTCAGAAAAGGAAAAATCCTCTGGAGGTGAAGCAGAAGGACAAGAATCCTCTGCATCCGAATCTGAATAGGGAGGAAATTCCTGAATATCCTCAGCTGAGGACTCAGAGAAATCTGAAGAATGCTCCATTCCCTCTAAATCTGTCTCCACCCTAGGCCTCTTCTCTGGAGGGGGCATAGAACCCCTGATCAAAGTAATCAAATCCTCTGCCATTTTCAACATATGTTTTTTAGGAACAGAACCTGAAGAACTAGAGCTATGGGTTACCAGTAAGACTAGGTTCAGCCTTAGCAGGGCCTTTAGTCACTGAAGTAGAAGGCCTAATAACCTTTTGTAAAGATGGAACTACAGATACTTGAGAAGCACCCTCGGCCTGGCCTAACTCCTGAGAGGCCAACTCCTGCAAAAGTAAAGGTTCCCCCTGGGATTCAGCCGAGACCTCGGCTGGATCCACAGATTCAACCGTAGATTCCATAGAACCGGCGTCCGCAACAGACGACTCATCCGGTTTAGACCTTAAAGATTTATCTTTTCGCTTTTTTGCGGTAGCGGGAGGATCCGACGGCATGTTGTAGTTACACCGCTTACCGAAAACAAGCCTAGCACAGTCTAATCTACGTTTAATGGTGCGCTTATTAAATCTAGCGCAAAAGCGACACCCGACTATGTCGTGCTCGGGCCCCAAGCAAGGAATACAGAGAGAATGATAGTCCCTATGAGGTATCTGTTTCCCACAAGAAATACAATTATTAACTTTTTCTGACATCCGGATTAACTGAGGCAAGAAAAGAGAAAAATTTTCCCCAACGGGATACTTAGCCCAACTTGGTCTTCGGTCTGAAACTCGAAATTTGAAAATTTCAGAACGCCGAACGGCACTTGCAAACGCTGCTTCTGCTTCGGACCACGCGGCAAGAAAGACTGAGGAAATGGCGTCGGTCATGCGCTTAAGTACTACTATGTACTGACGTCAGCTCCGGGCGACCATGACCGACACCAGCCTAACTCTTTGGTATTCGGGCCGACCGAGGACAGCGGACTACCCACAGGTTATGACTGCAGCAATGTGAGACGAAGAACATCTTATTTTTCTCTCCTCTTGATTTCTAACATCAAGATTATTTGAATGCTATTTGAATACAAGTATTTTATATTACATAGATGTATATAGTAGTATGAACAGTTTTTTTAAAAAAAAAAAGTTTATTTTAGTTTATATGATGCTGTTTTACCAAATGTGTAGTCTTGTCTTGCTAGATAATTGAATTGAAAACTGTTAACCTCAGTTAAATATAACTAGTATTAAATTGATAAGGTGGTAGCGGAGGTACTGCTGCTTAGGGTAGGGGGTTAACTTGAGTGGTAAACACTACTCTAAGTTGGAGTTTATAACTCCAGGCTGGATGCAAGGTTTAATCCTTACATTATTTTCACTTGTTCATTGTTATATGTATATAGTTTTGACATCCACAATATATTTTGTACACTCATTGTCACTACAAACAAAATTGAATCCTATACAAAATCCCATAAGAGATTCAATAAATACAGCTATATTTAAAGGTACACCTAAAGGAGGAGATGTAACATTACTTATCTTGTTATTTGTTATTTTGATCATAAGATTCTTAAGTTTTAAAATGCCAAATGACATCTTTAAAAGGAATTTCTTTAAACATTAATGGATTGAATAATCCGTGTAAAAGGGCAAGCCTAATAAGATACATTAATTTACATAAGGCCAACTTAGTCTTCCTGCAAGAAACCCATCTCTTGATAAAGATATTGATAAACTAGCCACAAACAAATATACAGTATTGGTTAGTTCAGAGCACACTCAGAAAAAAAAGGAGTGGCTATTTTATGGAATAAAAGTATGCCCATTCCTAAAACCATTAAGTCTTATCAGGATGACAAAGGAATGTTTTGTATGGTTACAATACAAATTAATGGGAAGACTTACACTTTAATTAATGTATATTGGATTCCTGGAATTGGTATTAATACAGTGAAACATCATCTTGATAAGATCATATCATTCTCTATAGGAGATATTATTTTAGCTGGTGACTTTAATTGTATACTACATGAAAGTGAAACTACCACTATAGGAAAAAGAAGAATTACATCTAATGCAAAACATTCAAATGATTTTGCTAATTCTTATCATTTGAATGATATTAATAATCAGATAGATTCAAAATCATTACCATACACCTTTTTTTCTAACAGATACAAAACTTATTCAAAAATAGATAGGGTCTTTATTTCTAACCAGATGGTAACAGATTTAATTAATTCCAAAATCATTTCATGTCCTATATCTGATCATAATTCAATTGTTTTGAATTCATGATAAAAAATACTCATAATGTTCAGATCAAAAGGATACCAGCATACTTAACTCAACTAAAAGACTATAAAGAATATATACTTTCAGAAGTAAAACATTTTTTAGACATAAATAATACTCCTGAAGTCTCCATTGTTTATGTTTGGGATGCCTTAAAATCATATCTATATGGACAAAGTATCAGATGGTATAATAATAAAAGGAAATCTTGAGATAAGGAATTGTTAGATATTCAACGTAAATTAGACTCTTATAAACATAATAATAAAGAAAATATTATGGACAAGAAAGTTATTGAAGAAATAAACAAACTAAATGAGAAATACAAAGAAATTTTAACTCATAAAGTTAAAATAACTTTAGAGAAATACAAGTTTTGTCTTATTCAATAAGCCCCAAATACTTACATAGACTTAAAAATAAAACAAAAAGGTTGAATAAACAAAACCATATCAAAGAAATCTTTTCTCTAAGGAAAAAGAAAAATGTTCCTAGTATACCAGAAATACTAGATGAATTTTGAAATCACTTTCGCAAAATTAACCATAATAACATTAACATGGAACCTAAAGATAAAATAAAGGAGTTTATAACCACAAACATGAATAAAAAGCTTAATAAACAACAGATTAAACTATTGGACAATAGTATTTCATATACAGAGGTTATTACACAAATAAATAAGCTTAAATCAAACAAAGCACCGGGTAATGATGGTATTATACCAGAGATATATAAAATCCTTTCTAAAAGTACATATTCATTAATACATAAGGTTTTTATTTTGGCCCAAACTGAGTTAATAACCCCCCATCTTGGCAATATACATTTATTTCGCCAATTTTAAAATCTAATAAAGATCCAACTAGATGTACTTCATATCGGCCCATCTCATTACTTAATTTTGATTATAAAATGTTTATAAGTATTTTTGCTGATAGATTGAAGACAATCATCCCCGGCATTATAGATATAGATCAGACAGGCTTCATTGTAAATAGAAATACTTTTGATAATATAAGAAGAACTTTAACATTAATTGTTTTTGCAAATAGGAAAAAGAAAGATTTAACACTTATTAGTCTTGATATAAGTTCAGCATTTGATTCAGTAAGTTGGGACTATCTGTTTACCTTACTGAAGTGCACAAACTTCTCAGATGCATTTGTAAATCTAATTGAGCATTTATACAAAGAACTTTGGCTTATATTAAGGTAGGAACATATGTTTCACAAAAATACCCATTTTTAAAGGTACAAAACAAGGATGTCCACTTTCTCCACTATTATTCACTTTAGTAATGGAGCCTTGGGCTAATTTGATCAGAAACAGTACTGACATAGAGGGTTTTGAAATAGATGAAAATATAACATCCAAAATTCAACTTTTTGCAGATGATGTTCTAATTACATCAGCAGGATCTAATTCTTCTATGCAGTCTCTATTTGATAAAATGATGAATTTTAAAAGTATTTCTGGTTTAATATTCAATGAAGAAAAAACTAAAATACTACCTATATATACACGAAAAAATATTCTCATTAGTGATTTTACTAAATATGTACCCAATTCAGGTCAGATAACTTATTTAGGTATAATACTATCTAAAGATATTAAATCTATTATATATAATAATTATAATACCTGTTTTCTTAATATACAAAACCTTTTTAATACCTGGAATAATATGTTTTTTACTATGGAGGAGAGACTTACAGTTATTAAAATGATAATATTCCCCAAGATTTTAAAGATTTTATACTTAATACAATCAATAATACTTCCACCTACAAAAATAATTATCAAGAAACTGAATACACTAATGTTAAATTTCCTATGGGCACCTAATAGACCTAAGATTGCATTAAAGAAACATACTAATAGCTGGTCTCAAGGGGGTATTTCTTTTCCAGAATTTAATTTATATACTATCTCTTCTATTGTAAAAGTTATTACTTTATTAATAGATCAGTCATATGTTGCAAAATGGAAAGATTATTGGGAGCTAATTAGTATGCACTTCATGAAAATCTCCTTAACACATAAAAATATGATTGTAAATAACTCCATGTTATGGTTACTAAAGGAATTTTGTACTTCACCTATTACACCTAAACATATTGTTTGTTACCCATTAAACATTATTATTAGCTATCGTAACTTTATATTCATGCACCCTAAGTATAGGGAATGGAATTTTATTATATTCCTATAATGTATACTCAGGGTATGCTTTTGTCATCTACTTCTGAAGGAACTCATTTAGCTATAGATAATGATCTAAAGTACTGGTATCAGTTGATATCTGATAATAAAGTTAAAAATCTAGATTTCTTAAAACAAGAATTTGATCTAAGAGAAACTTGCTGGTTAGAGGTTCAGACCTTTAGACAACATCTCATTAATAAAATAGATCTAATGTCTATAACAGTTAAAGAATCTATTCCAACACTGATTGATTACTTGATATTAAATTTACAACATAAAGTTTCTGATAAAGGTAAACTTTCATACATACATAAAATTATCAGACAAGAAACTTTTTACAGTGTAGATTCATACTGGAATTATTTCACTTCTATTAATGGGGACCCACCAAATCAACAAGATAAACAATATATATTGGAATCTGCTTATAGAAATACGTCTTCCATTGTCTGGAGACTTTATACATGGAAATTTTTACACAGATCTTTTTATGCACCTTTGATGATGAATAAAATAAATAATAAAGATAATTTATGTAAGAGATGTAATGTAGAAATTAATGCTGACTGGGCTCATATGTTTTATGACTGTATAAAATTGAAAGAATACTGGAAGTCAATTAATGAATTTTTGCAGGCTCTTTTTACAGATAATTTCATTATTTCTAAATCTCTTATATTATTCAACACACCTGTACCTCATAGTGTTAAAAAGGTTAAGCTTCACTTGATATGGTCTATTCTAGCAGTGGCTTGGAAAATAATAACCAGAAATTGGAATTCAGATTCACCTCCTTCGTTCAATGAATTTAAAAATGTTATGAATATAGTGTGCCATATGGAAATAAACACAATTAGGACAAGAACAACTAGAAAAACATCTTATTATATTGTATGGGATAATTTACAAAATTTGTTAAAAAAATTCTAATTTCAATAGCATGGTATTTTAGTTTAATTAATTGATCTGATTGTAGTGGATGTCTTTGTAAATACTTTAGTTGTTTTGTTGAATATTATAATAATATCTATTTTTAATTACTTGTATAAAATTGTTATGATATTTCTCTTATATGTTAAAACAATAAACCTGTTTTGAAAAAAAAAAAAGAACTGAGAGTCCTAGAATTACAAAAAAAAAAGTACACAGTGAATGGCAATAGTTCTGCATTTTTTTTTTTTTTTTTTTTTTTGCAAAGGGCAATTTCCCCTACCCCCACTGTGGGTGGGAAACGCCCCTCACACTCCATGAACTTACATATACCACCTTAGGATTGCCATAACTCAAAGAAAAGGAAATGCTAGAAAGCTCAGTCTCAGACTTGGTATGGACAAGTCCACATTTTTCCCTCATTCAGACTTGTTCTTCCAGTGTTCTTGCTTACAAGTCTTAAGAATATCAAACGGTTTTCTTCTTTATCATTAGTGCTTACTTTTAGAAAATTAATAATGAATCTATTATATGCCTGACATTTTCTGTGTTGCACAGAAATTGTGAAATTTAATACAATGCTGCATTCATCTTTTTCTCTGTGTAACGCAGCATTTTATATGGTTCCTTCCTTTAATGTAACTACAGTAACTACTGCAAAATAAATGCAAACATTCATACTGTGTTAGAAGCCATTGCCCGTAGTTTCAGGTTTACTAACAAGTAGGATGTTGCTTAGAGTCAAAGATACAGTAAGGCAGCCAAAAACAGCTTTATTAAGTAGGACATTGCTTGTTACAAAGTGAGAATTGCAGTCAAAAGTTCACAAGATAAGGTCATACCTGCTGCTGTAGTCTAAAAGTTGTTCATAGATAATTTTGTCTATGAGTATCATAGAAGGCAAAAGGGAGAACTGTCAATAGTTTGAATGGATGAAAACTGCACTTTTTGGAGGGGGTTTAAATAATGAAAATATTGGAGGGGGTTTAAATAATGAAAATATTGGAGGGGGGTTAAATAATGAAAATATTGGAGGGGGGTTAAATAATGAAAAAATTGGAGGGGGTTTAAATAATGAAAATATTGGAGGGGGGTTAAATAATGAAAATATTGGAGGGGGGGGTTAAATAATGAAAATACTGAGACTGCTAGTCCAGCAACAGCCTCTACATTCAGTGGGCTGGATGTACATGGGATGCAAGGCTGAAACAAATGCAATGCAGTAAGGAGTGTCACTAACTCTACACTCATCTTTTTAACATGACAAGGGGTCATTTTGATCAGGTGTATGTCATAGAACATCACAGGAGAGCTCAGAGCAAAAGTCAAAAGAGCTTTACACCTTTAAAGATGTCTATAGAGACTCTAGAGTTTACTGACTGATGGTACTGAATGATGTATGGTAGAACATTTATGCAAAACCTACATAGTTTTTCTCCTTCAGAGTAATCAAAAGTGACAAATAAGCTTTGCCTACAAGAGTGGAAGAAAGTACAGTTGTGTACACTTACCATAAATGCAGATGTTCGAGTGTATTCACAGTTGCAGTCATCACATTTAGGTTATCTGCTTGCAGTAGCCTTCAGTCAGCCTGATTATCAAAGTCTTGGGGTCCTGCGTCAGTTGCTGTCTCATCTTCCATGACGTCAGGTAGTCAGGGGTATAAAGCATGCAGCCGACACCATTACATCAGTTTTTCTTGCCCCAGATGTCAGGTGCCCCCACAATGGGAAGCAATTATATACAAGGTTACACCTCAAGCCAAAAGCAAATACACCAGAAAGCTTTAAGTATAGTAAACAAGAAGAGAGCTATAGTCAATAGAAGTCAGGGGGCTGGATCAGTGAATACACACAAATATCTACATTTATGGTAAGTGTACACAACTGTACTATGTTCTTCGTGTTTCACTGTTGCAGTCATTACATTTGGATAGATTCCCAAAGCTAAGGAAGGGAGGAGGCAATTAGATAGCATTAGGACCAGGTATTAGGCCCTGCAAGACTGCAGTGGCAAAACCAGCTCTAGATTTAGAAAAAAATTGGAAAGTGGTAATGCTTGGTGAAGGTATGTACAGAACTCCAGGTAGCAGCTTGTAGGATGTCCTTGGTAGGAACACATCTGAGAAAGGCTGCAAAAGTAAATGCAGCCTTGGTGGCATGGGGTCTTATCCCCTGTGGGGTAGGTTTTCCATGGTGCTTATAGCAGAAATGAATGCAATGGCCTATCCACTTAGAAATGGTTTGCTTTGAAATGGTCTTCCCCTCTGCCCCTGCAGCAAATGCAACCAGCAGCTGGTCAGCTTTCCTAAGAGGCTTAGTCCTGTCTAAGTAAAATCTAAATTGTCTGTTCACATCCAAGGAGTGCAGCATTCGTTCCCCTTTGTTCTGTGGATTAGAAAAGGTTGGCAAATGAATGGACTGATTAAGGGCCACACTGGATACCACCTTGGGCATAAAAGAAGGATTAGTCCTGAGGGACACCCTGTCCGCATGAAAGATGATGAAAGGCTCCACTGCCATGAGGGCCTGTAGTTCAGACACCCTTCTTTCCGAAGTGATGGCTAGAAGGAAGGCTGTTTTTCATGAAAGGAATTTCAACTCTGCACTTGCATCTGGCTCAAAGGGAGGTAGAGTGAGCTTTTCCAATACAAAGTTAAGGTCCCACGCTGGAGTAGGGGCTCTCCTGGGAGGTCTTAAATTTTTGGCCCCTCTGACGAATTGCTTCAGCAGTGGATGAGAGAAGAGGGGTGGTTCCGTATTATAATGTGCTGAAATGGCCGAGGCATGAATTTTAATGGAAGAGAAGGAAAGGCCCTTGAGAAGTATCTCAGTTAAGTATTGAAAAATATGCAGTAATTTGTGTACTGTTGTACCCATCCCTTGAGTTTGGCTCCAGGAACAGAATCTTTTCCACGTTTCAGCATAGAAGTTTCTAGTAATAGGCCTCCTTGCCTCCAGAATGACATCCATCACTTGCTTTCTGAGGGATGGCAATGGAGAGTTCAGGTAATTAGCCAGGCTGCAAGGTTCAGGGCTTGAAGCTGGGGGTGCAGAATCTGGCCCTCATTCTGGGACAGCAGGGAAGCGGTCTGTGGCAGGTGCCATGGTTCCAGCAGTGACACATTGTGCAAGAGGGGGTACCAGTGTTGAGGTGGCCAGTTTGGTGCAATGAATATTGTCCTTGGTTTGTCCTGTTTGATCTTTAGTAGAACTTTGGAGAGGAGAGGCAGAGGGGGAAAAGCATAAACCGATAGGTTTTTCCAGGTGAAGGACAGGCCATCCAATTTCCAAGCTTGTCTGTGGGGAGTCCTTGTGCAGAATTTGTCTAGCTGGTAGTTCTGAGGGGAGGCAAACAGATCTCTCTCTGGGCTCCCACATTTGTTTCCCAAAATGTTGAATATCTTTGGCTCCAGTTTCCACTCGTGTGTGTGTCCATGAGATTTCTGATTAGGTCGTCTGCCAGAGTATTTAGCTTGCCTGGCAGGAATTGAGCTTGTAGGTGCACTTGGTAGCTCATCACAAGGGCGGGAGACTTAAACCTTGACACGGTTATAAATAGAACGTGCTGGAGGGACAGATTCATCACCCAGAGACTCCCTATGCTGTGGAACAAAATCCCGGTACATGTGAGGCAGAGCACCTCGCTGGCCTTGTTCAAGAGGAATCTTGACCAATGGATGGGAGATCGCAGATATACCCCAGGGATTACTTCAGTGTCACTGCTTGACAGAGGCACAGAAAAATGATAGGCATAGTTTTTATTCAAACTAAGGGGTGGCGAAAGCCACATAACTATGGGCTAGGCTTATAAATGCCCTTGGGCAGATAGCCTAGTATGAACCTATGAACCTATGAACCTATGGCTGTGTTCCACAGAGCCATGGCTAGTCTGCAGAGAGGGTATGAGTGGGTTCCCCACTGCTTGTTTATGTACCATATAACAGTGGTGTTGTCCGTCTTTACCAATAATTGTCCTGGAAGAATTGAAAGTGAAAGAAGACTGCAAGGAACCACCACGACTTAAAATCCACACTTTAATTGTTGTTGTTAAAAGAAGAACAAGCGCTTTCACACACCATCCCGGTGCGCTTCATCAGGTTATACTCAAGTACAAAAATATCACCGTTTAAATACAAAAACCACTTCAATTATTCAATTTCACTTATCAATTAATAAAGCAATTAAAATAGCTTAGCGCTAACAATTAAAGGGAAAGCAGCATTATAAGCAGCTATAAAGCTTCTTAGGTGACATGTATTCTCGACAGTATTTCCTTTAAGTATTGAGTACTAAACCTCAAATTCAGACAATATTTAGTTTACAAATAAGTTTACTCAATTTGACTTATACCCCATCAATAAGACATTTTTGACATATTGAAACTAACTTAAAACATCAAAAAATAAAATAAAGTAAAACCATCAAAAAGAGCTTTGTCCTTTATCTATCTAGATTCAAAATGTCATGCCAAGCTTCTATGATAAATAATTTATTTTATTTATTTTATTTTTATTTTACATTTGTTGACCGGGATAGTCCGACTGGATACATGTCCATTTTCAGCGGAGTCCCGGGGAGAAAAGCTCCAACAGGTTTAAAATGACATATAATAAAAGACAGAAGACAGCAAGCCAAAGGACAGGAAACATGTACATAGAGAGATAACAGTGCAGCAATAGAAGTTACATTTGATTACTTTCATTATATACAGGTTAGTAGACCCTTAGTCGACTAAATCCTTCCTAGTCAAAAATTGCCCATATCTGTGCAGAATTTCTCATGGTAATCTTAGTCCGGTTCATACAAGGACATATCCAATGCGATTTAAGGTGGATTTCTAGCCCTTTTTTGAATAGAGCTAGTGATGGTGAAAACGTTAATTTATTTGGGAGAGAGTTCCACACCTTTCCGATGACATTAGAGTACAGTCTGTCCCCACCTATGTTGTGGGCCTTGCTTGTTTGTATTAGGAGTTTGTCAGATGAGCGTAGAGAACTAAGGCTGGTGTAGGGGGTTAGTATGTTTTTTAGAGCAGGAGTGTTCTCTGGGTGTTTTAGGATTTTAAAGGCTTCTGCAAGTTGATATTTTGGAGAAGATTCGGGAGTTCTAGCCAGTCAAGTTTTTAGGTTAATACAATGGTGTGTTCTGTAGGGCAGGGCAGTGATGAATCTGGCAATGTGGTTATAACAAGTGGAGAGACGATTTAGGTCTGATTTATTAAGGTTAGAGAGGATGGGGAGGCATATAGTAGTGTGGATAGAAGGTGTGACCGGGCAGTGGCTAGTCTAGCTGCTGGAGTTAGGAAGGTTTTAATCTATATAAAGACCCTAGTTTTTGTTTACTGTCTTAATAGTTTGGTTAATGTGGGTGTCAAATCGGAGTTTATTATCTATAATTACTCCTAGTAGTTTAGTATTTGTGGTAGGAGAGATAGTAGTTCCGTTATTGGATTGGATAGTAAATTGAGTGATAGGTGTAGGGTTAGTTGGATGAAAGAGGAGTAGTTGGGTTTTTTGGGTTTAATATGAGGTGATGGTCTGTTAGCCAATTTTCAACTATGGTAAAGCAGTGTTGGGTGGCTTTTAGAAGGTTGTCCAGTGTGGGATTGGAACAGATGATAGTAGAGTCATCTGCATATTGGATGCAGGTGGCTTCGGGATGGCTGAGTGCAGGTCATTTATGAATATTGAGAAGAGAAGAGGTCCTAATATGGACCCTTGAGTGCCAGTGCTGTTTGTTAGTGAGGATGAGAGCTTGTTCTGCCATATAACTGCTTGTTGTCTGCCTACTAGGTAGTCCTGAAACCAGTTTAGGACATGGGTGTCTAGGTGAAAGGTTTCTAGGGTTGTGAGAAGGATCTGGTGGTTTACCATGTCGAAGGCTTTTGACATATCTAGAAAGAGTGCAGAGGAGATATTTTTGTTGTTCGATGATGGTTGATTTTTCAGTAAAAGAGAGAAGGGCAGTTATTAGTGCTATGGTGGGGTCTAAATCCATGCTGACATTCAGTTAATAGCTTGTTTTGGATGAGATAGGACATTAGTTGTTTATGCACACACTTTTCCATTATTTTTGCAAGTGGAGATAAGATGGCTATTGGCCTGTAGTTTGAAAGTTCAGTGGATGTTCCACCTTTATGAAGGGGTATGACATGAGATATTTTCCATATTGCTGGGATTGTGGACTCACTAATGGTTCTGTTTATTAAGATTGATATGGGGTAAGCAATTGCGTCTGCAGCAATTTGCAGGTATTCTGCTGGTAGAAGATCAGCTGAGAGGGAAGTTGGCTTTAATTTTTTTAGTCGGGTTCGAATGTAATTGGTAGATATGGGTTGTAGGTTGAATGATATTGGGGGTTTGGGTGTGGTGTTTTTAGGGGTGGTGGAGGGAGCGGGTAGCTGGCTAGCTAGTGACTGAATAATGAAATAAATGATGAAGCAGTATCTGATATATGTTTAAGTTCATATTTCAAATATAAATATAGAAACAAAAGCAAAGACACGTGTTAAAATGGATGTACAAAATACCAATTCTAAAACAAATATTAAAGACATTATTCAAAAAATTTTTTCAAAGAATTAATATTCAAAAAATACAATTCAGCTCTATCATCATAAATATTAGGTGTATACATAATAAACATTTGATAATGTTGATGCAAATAAACTGTGTATGCAGTAATTGATGATAAAGAGTAATAAGCAGGTAAAGGAAGAAGGGGAGAGGAAGGGGGGGGGAAACAAAAGGAAAGAAGAGAGGAAAGAAAAAAAGAAAAAATCATCTAATTACAAGCAAAGAGGTAGAACAAGGGTAGTATTCAATGCTATTGATATAGCATTATGTAGACCCTAAAAGCGCCGGTCTAATACTAAGAGCAGAATTTAAACCTGGTTCTAAGTGGGCTCTAAAGTTCAATATCCATTTGAGTTCATGCAACTCAAGTGTACCTATATGATCTCCTTCTCTTTTATTTTGGTTCACTATTTCAATAACCCTAAAGCTAAACCCATGCTGTGGATATGATTGACAGTGCTTGGCCAAAACATTAGTAAGGTTCCCCTTCCTAATATCATATACATGATTATAGACACGATCTTTAAATCTACGTGAGGTCATCCCTACGTAGTAGGCTTCACAAAGGTTGCATGTGGCTAAATAGATAACACTCCGAGTATCACATGTTGCATAAAACATTGGTTCAAATGCTATATTTATGTTAGGAACTTCAAAAGTTTGAACTGTAGATATATATTTACATATACAGCATTTTCTGCATGGATAAGTGCCCTTTTTATACCTTGTTCTAATATCCAATCCTTTATTATCCATTTTTTCTTTACATAACAGCTTCTTAAGATTTGGACTATTGCTAAACCTAAAATTAGGCTTAGCACCCACTATCCGTAATAGCTCATGGTCAAGAAGTAAAATTTTCCAATTATTCTTAATAATCGACATAACATTATCTATGTCATTCGTATATTTAAGTCCAAAAACTAATTGTGTTTTATTTTGATCAACATGATTGTTATATATTCTTCCTCCTCTATGCTTGGAGACTTCCAATGTCGTCCCCATTGACCCATTCACTAAATTTAATGGATATCCTCTATTTATAAAACAGTTTTTCTGAAAATCTATAAGCCTCAAGGCATCAATCTCATTATTACAAAGTTTCGATATTCTAGACATTTGACTTTTTATGATGTTCCGAAAGATGTAACGAGGATGCATGCTGTCGAAATGTAAAATACTATTTCTCCAGCATGGTTTCCTATACAAGGAGGTTTTAATAATGTTGTTGGTATCCTTAGTTATGGTAATATCTAGAAAGTTCACACTAAATTTAGAAAATTCATAGGTGAAACTCAAAAAAGAGGTAGTGGACTCCATATATGCTATAAATTCATGCAACGAATTCTCATCACTGTTCCAAAATAATATGATATCGTCCACAAACCGTCTATACAAAATGGCATTCTTGAATCTTCCGTCATTAAAAATGAATTCCTTCTCCCATTGATGAATGGCCAAATTAGCATAAGCATTAGCACAGGGAGTGCCCATGGCAACTCCCCATGTTTGTGCGTATACAGAATCATTGAACAAAAAGATGTTATTGGTCAACACAAGATCCAAAAGGCCACAAATCACCATTTGGTCATTATTACTCATTGTACTATGTTCAAGTAAACATGATCTTATAACATCAAGGCCAAAGTCATTGGGAATACTTGTGAAAAGATTTTTAATGTCTAGGGTTACCAATAGGGTGTGTTGTCGCAAGTTTTTTCTAAAAACATCTTGCTCTAAATCTAACAGGAGCCCATTTGTATCTTTTAAAATGGTAGAAATGGAGTGAACCAAGGGCCCTAGTTTGGACTGTATGTATATAGATGCATTTTCCGTCACCCAATGTCTACCTGAGACTATGGGGCGTAGGGGAGGTGGATCTTCCCCTTTATGTATTTTAGGAAGCCCTTTGATTAGTGGAATCAAAGGAGAATCTATTATTAGATATTCATATAAAGGCTTATCAATGCACCTAGTCATTAGCATGTCATAGATAGTATCGTGTACATTTCTTATTAGAGAGTCCACTTTAGATTTATCAATCAGTTTATACGCTGTTTGATTACTTAACATCTTTAGCATTAATTCAAAGTATAAGCTGGTATCCATAGCAAAGTACAGTTTTGTACCTACCATAAATGTAGATGTTCGAAGATCCACATTGCTGCAGTCCTTACACTTGGGTAGTCCGCTGTCCTCGGTCGGCCCGAATATCAAAGTATTAGGCTGACGTCGGTCAAGGCGCTTAAGACTGACATCAGGACGTCAGGGTACAAATGCGCATGACCGACGTCATATCCTCAGTCTTTTCTTGCCCCAGATGTCAGAAGACCCTAAAAAGAAAGGTCAAAACCAAAAGACAGCAAAAAACAACCAACCACCCTTGCACTAATTATATGTACAATATATACAATATCCACAATATTTACAACCCAAACCACACAACCGCCTCTAACTACAGAGGGGAAGGAGGGAGGGTAAATTGGACTGCAGCAATGTGGATCTTGAACATCTACATTTATGGTAGGTACAAAACTGTACTATGTTCTTCATCTCACATTGCTGCAGTCCTTACACTTGGGTAGAATCCCAAAGCAGAGGCAAGGGAGGATGGCAAAACTATAAAGCAGTAGGAGCTGCCAAAATGCCCTGTAAAATTGCAGTGGCAAAACCAGCCCTAGATTTAGAGTAAAGTGGAAGGTGGTAATGCTTAGAGAAAGTATGCACTGAACTCCAAGTAGCTGCCTCCAAAATATCTTTAGTTGCCACCCCTTAAAAAGCTGTAGAAGTGGCAGTAGCCCTAGTGGAATGAGGCCTAATCCCAGCTGGAATCTCCTTACCATGATGGGAATAACAGAAAGCAATACAAAACCCAATCCACTTAGAAATAGTTTGTTTTGACACAGGCTTGCCCTGAGAACCCAAAGCAAATGAAACAAATAACTGCTGAGACTGCCTGAACCCTTTAGTTCTGCTCAAATAATATCGCAACTGCCTGTGTATATCCAAAGTGTGCAAAATCTTTTCCCCTTTATTTTCGGGTTTGCATAAAAAGTAGGCAAATGAATAGTTTGGTTTAAAGCCACACTAGAAACCACTTTAGGCATAAAGGAAGGATTAGTACGCAAAGATACCCTATCCTTATGGAAAATTAAGAAAGGCTCAACCGCCATAAGGGCCTGTAATTCAGAAACCCTTCTCGCAGAGGTAATGGCCAACAAAAAAGCAGTCTTCCATGATAAATATTTCAACTCGGCAGTAGCTGCAGGCTCAAAAGGTTGTAGAGTGAGTTTCTCCAACACAAAATTGAGATCCCAAGCAGGAGTAGGAGCACTACGTGGGGGTCTTATATTCTTTGCCCCTCTAAGGAATTGCTTAAACAAAGAATGAGAAAACAATGGTGGGTCACAGTCATAGTGAGCAGAAATTGCTGCAGCATGAACCTTAATAGAAGAGAAGGACAAACCTTTGTCCAGTAACTCAGTAAGATATTGAAGAGCCACACTTAAATTAGGCTTAGAAACATCAAATTCCTTTGCTGTACTCCAAAATAAAAATCTCTTCCATTTATCTGCGTACACTTTCCTTGTACTAGGCCTTCTGGCCTCCAAAATAACATTCAAAACTTGCTGTGGAAGCTGAGACCCTCCAGGGTTTAAAACAGAATATGCCAGGCTGTTAGGTGAAGAGAGTGAAGTTTTACATTGAGTAAATGACTGTTCTCCTGAGACAGCAGGTGTGGAATCAAGGCAAAGGCCATGGAGGCTCCTGCATCAGACTTCTCAGTAATGGGTACCAGTGCTGTCGAGGCCAATCTGGAGCTATTAAAATCATCTTTGGCTTGTCCTGTCTGACCTTCAGGAGTACCTTTGGGAGGAGAGGCAGAGGTGGAAAGGCATACACATGAAGATTGCTCCAATTGAATGAAAGAGCATCCACTTTCCAAGCTGTGGGATGAAACCTTTTGTGCAAAACTTTGGCAGCTGGTAGTTTAGTGGAGAAGCGAACAGATCTATGTCTGGAGTTCCCCATAACACTGTCAATTTCTGAAATACATGAGGATCCAATTTCCACTCGTGGGGATCCATAATTTGTCTGCTCAACACATCTGCTAAGGAGTTCTGTGCTCCGGCAGAAACCTTGCCTGAAGATTTAGCTGTAAACTGAGAGCAGTCTCCCACAAAATCATTGCTTGTCTGCATAGAGGATAAGAATGTGTTCCCCTTGCTTGTTGATGTACCACATGACAGTTGTGTTGTCTGTTAGAACCAACACCTGCCCTGGAAGAAGTAAATCCTTGAAAGCTATTAATGCAAATTGGACTGCTAACATCTCCTTCAAGTTGATATGTAGATGTTGAAGTCTGGCAGGCCACGTGTCTTGTACCCACTTTCCATTTAGATGAGCTCCCCAAGCTTTGTCTGAGGCATCTGTCGTTAGAATCTGACTCGCCTCTGGCCGGGTCACAGAGAGTCCCTTGTTTAGGTGGCATTCCTGAGCCCACCACAAAAATTCCTTTTGAATGCAAGGTATTATCTGAATGACAGTGTCCATATCTTGGCAGTGCTGTGTCCATACATTTTTGAGATACCATTGTAGCTTCCTCATATGCAGTTTGGCATTGGGAAGCACCAGAATACAAGATGCCATGAACCCCAAGGCCCCCAAGCCTGGACTGATGAGACAATTGATGGAAGTAAAGAGAAAGATTCTTTTGTTTGTCCGGGGTCAAAAAGGCCATCTGGGATGCTGTATTCAGTCTCACACCCAGAAAGCACATGTCCTGAGAGGGTACTAGACTGGACTTTATTTCGTTCACAGAATACCCCAGGCATCTTAGCACTGCGATCACATATTGTAAATGATGAAGAAGTTCGTCCTTTCCTTGGGCCAGAATCAGGCAATCGTCCAAATAAGGATAGATCTGTATTCCTCTTAGCCTGAAGAAAGCTATCACTGGAGCCAGAACCTTCGTGAACACTCTGGGCAGTAGATAAGCCAAAGGGCAATGCAGAGAACTGATAATGAAAGTCCCAGCCAAAACGCAGATACTTTCTGCAACTGGGCCTGATAGGAACATGAAGGTAAGCCTCCTTGAGATCCAGAGTCACCATCCAGTGATCTTTGCCCAGCAGAGGTAAAAGCTGTTGTAACGTCAACATTTTGAACTTGGGAATGTCCAGATAAGTGTTGAGGATAGATAAATCCAAAATTGGTCTCCACGTGTTCCCCTTCTTTGGTACTAGGAACAGGCGAGAATAAAATCCTAGGCCCACTTCTGGCAGAGGGACCGGTTGTATGGCCCCTATTTGGAGCAGCAGAGAAATTTGTTTGTGAGCCTCTAGTCTTTGCTGAGGAGGAACGTCCGGCATGCCTTTGAAAGGAGGCAAGGTATGGAAATAAAACCTGTAACCTTGGTGTATGATATCCAATACCCATCTGTCTTGGGTAATCAAACTCCAATTTTCCTTGAAGAGTGCCAACCTTCCTCCCAAAGGTGCTGTCAGGCAAGAAGGATCTGGCAGCTGAAAAGGTAGGTCATTGGGCCTGTTTACGAAAGGACTGGCCCCTGCCCTCACCCGAAGATTGTGCAGGTGAACTCCCTGTTCTAGGTCTGAAGGAGCTCTGAGCTCTGCCCCTACCACGTCTAGATCTACCCCTAGACTGTGAATCATAAGAAGGGTACGTCCACCCCTTAGCAGGCCAATTCCTACTAAACTTGAGGCTGAACTTGCAAAAATCTTTAACAGCCTGCATAGACTTAGCCTTGTCTTCCATTTTCTTCAAGACTGACTCCACAGGTGAACCAAACAACACATCAGACTGTAAAGGAGCATCCAAAATCCTTGTCTTAACATGGTCAGATAAATTCTGATCCCTCAGCCAGGCATGCCTGCGAAGAACTGACCCAGTGGCAGCCACCCTAGACGAGGCTTGTACAGCATCAAAACCACATTGTAAAGAATGCTTACCCACCTGTTCAGAGACATGTACCAAATCTTGTAATTCTTTACACTCAATGCCTTCCGCCAGAGCATCTACCTTAGACTTCAACTGAGAAAGAAGATAGTTTTGATATTTCAACATGTGAAACTGGCAATTCAAAGCCCTCATAGCTAAGGTGGAAGAAGTATAGACTTTCTTTCCCCATCTATCCAAAGCTCTGGCCTCTTTATCTGGAGGAACCGGATTTTTTACAATAGAGGCCTTGACACCCTTAGGTCCCTGACTAACAGTTTCTGGGTCCGCCCTAGGACTCTTATAAAGATATTTATGAGCCTCAGGCACCCTGCAATACCTATCCGGTTTAACAGGAGCAGGAGGCAAAGAATCAGGATTAAGTGAAGCCTCTGCAAACACATCTTCCACAACATCCAGAACAGGTGGTATAGCCAAAGGCTTATGCTGGGGTAAAAGCAAAAATTCCCTAAGCCTTTTCCTGGAATCAGAGAAGTCCTGACCTTCCCACTTAAAATGTTCCCTCATGGAATGAAGAGTCCCTGAAAAAGAAAAATCCTCTGGAGGAGAAGCAGAAGGAGTCGAATCATCTGCATCAGAATCAGAATAAGGAGAGTACTCCTGCAAGTCTTCAGCCGAAGACTCTGAAACATCTGAAGCCTGCTCAAAACTCCCCAACTCTGGTTCCACCCTAGGCCTCTTATCAGGAGGGGGCAAAGAACCTCTAATCAAAGTAATTAAATCTTCTGCCATTTTAAGCATGTGCTTCTTGGGCACAGATCCTGTTGAACTAGGAGTGACACCAACAGAAGCTAAACCTGGCCTGCCTCTGGGAGAAGCCTTGGAAACAGAAGGAGAGGGCCTAACCACCCTAGGAAGGGAGGGGAGTACAGCAACCTGAGAAGCCCCTTCAGCCTGACCTGCCTCCTGAGAGGCCACATCCTGCAATATCAAAGTCTCCCCCTGGGACTCCAGAGAAGCCTCCGGCGGAACCACTGGTTCCACTGACGCCTCTAAAGAACCGGCGTCCGGCGGACGACTCTTCTTGCCTGGGTTTAGCTGCTTTGTCTTTGCGCTTCTAAGAAGCGGGCGTCGGAGCATCCGACAGCATATTATAATTGCACCGCTTCCAAGACCAACCTGGCACAATCTAACCTTCGCAATAGTGCGCTTATTGAACCTAGCACAAAGCGACACCCAACATCGTCGTGCTCAGGCCCCAAACAAGGAATACACAAAGTATGATAATCCCTATGCGGTATCTGCTTCCCACAAGAAATACAGTTATTCACTTTTTCTGACATCCGGTAAACCACTGAGGCAAGAAAAAACTAAAATATTCCCCAACGGGTACTTAGCCAACTTTGACTCCGTCTGAAACTCCGAATTCGAAAAATTTCAGAACGCCGAACGGCACTTGCAACGCTGCTTCTGCATCGGACCATGCGGCAAAAAAGACTAAGGATAGGACGTCGGTCATGCGCATTTGTACCCTGACGTCCTGATGTCGGTCTTAAGCTCCTTGACCGACGTCAGCCTAATACTTTGATATTCGGGCCGACCGAGGACAGCGGACTACCCAAGTGTAAGGACTGCAGCAATGTGAGATGAAGAACATCCACCCCTCCTCCTTTGTCTGCTGGTTTAAAAACAACACTTTCATCCTTGCAAAGACTATCCAAACAGCAACTTTGTTCATAATTTAAATTCACATAGATGTTCTTATGCTTACGCTCTTTATAATATAAATAAAAATCATGTTCGCACGAGCGTATAAAACAATCAACTAGTTGTGACATGGGTGGCATGAAGCCACTTTTTCTTTTATACACTTGCGATTCATATGTCAAATCATTATTGATAGAGCTAGTAAATAGTACCTTAAGAGACACCTTCCTCGCAAAAAGGCGTACTGCTATTAAAGTATCAGAAAGTGTACTCCCCTTCGAAGGGATAAAAGACAGTCCCTTGTTCAAGATAAATTGCTCATCGTCAGTGAAAACTTTCGAAGTTAGGTTAAAAAATAACCAGTTGTTTAGTTCCTGGCTTTCCTCCTTGGCTCCGGTGTCTCCCCCGATAACTTTCTTTTCCCTCTGCCTCTGCTGGTTGAGCGTGCCTGCGCTCTGCTTTTGTAGGGCAGCGGGAAGTTTAAAGGTGCAGGAAGCAAATAAGAGTCAGTAGCTGTCACAGTTTTTGGTCTTGCCCCCAATCCTTCTTTCGTTTGTAGGCATTGCTAATTACATGGGATTGAGGCAGTAGTAGATGGTGACCCACTACAGCAGGGAAGCGGTCTGTGGCAGGTGCCATGGTTCCAGCAGTGATACATTGTGCAAGAGGGGGTACCAGTGTTGAGGTGGCCAGTTTGGTGCAATGAATATTGTCCTTGGTTTGTCCTGTTTGATCTTTAGTAGAACTTTGGAGAGGAGAGGCAGAGGGGGAAAAGCATAAACTGCTAGGTTTTTCCAGGTGAAGGACAGGCCATCCAATTTCCAAGCTTGTCTGTGGGGAGTCCTTGTGCAGAATTTGTCTAGCTGGTAGTTCTGAGGGGAGGCAAACAGATCTCTCTCTGGGCTCCCACATTTGTTTCCCAAAATGTTGAATATCTTTGGCTCCAGTTTCCACTCGTGTGTGTGTCCATGAGATTTCTGATTAGGTCGTCTGCCAGAGTATTTAGCTTGCCTGGCAGGAATTGAGCTTGTAGGTGCACTTGGTAGCTCATGGCTGTGTTCCACAGAGCCATGGCTAGTCTGCAGAGAGGGTATGAGTGGGTTCCCCACTGCTTGTTTATGTACCATATAACAGTGGTGTTGTCCGTCTTTACCAATAATTGTCCTGGAAGAATGTGGTCCTTGAAGGCTGTCAGAGAATTCTGCACAGCTAGCATTTCTTTTTGATTGATATGCAAGTGCATTTGACTCTGGTTCCATTTGCCCTGAATGGACTGCCCTGCCAAGTGAGCCTCCCCATGCATAGTCTGATGTGTCTGTTGTTAGGGTTTGGGCGGCAGGGGGTAGAGTAAATGGCAGTCCCTTGCTGTGGTGGCAGGCATCTGCCCACCAAAGGAACTTTGTCTTTATACAAGGAATGATAGGAATCATTGATTCTAAGTCCTTAGAATGTTGACACCATAGGCTTTTTAGATACCATTGTAGTTTCCTCATATGCAGTCTTGCATATGGAATTGGTAGAACGCAAGAGGCCATGAACTCCAGAGCTTGCAGTATTTTCCTTGCAGATAGCTGGGTCTTTTGTGGCCAGTAGTTTGAAGTAGGTTGTCAAACGTGTTTCTCTGGCGGGAGGTAGGCCATCTGGGAAGTTGTACTCAAGCTTGCTCCCAGGAATACAATTTTTTGGCAGGGTACTAGGTGTGATTTATTTTCGTTTATGGTGTACTCCAGTGAAGTTAGTAGTTTCTTTACAAATGCCAGATGATTTAATAGTACGTCCTGGCTTTCTGCATGAATGAGACAATCGTCCAGGTATGGGTATATCTGAATATTTCTTTGCCTGCAGAATGCAATGACTGGAGCTAGGCACTTTGTGAATACCCTGGGCACAGTAGATAAGCCCAAAGGGCAGTGCAGAGAACTGATAGTGCATGTAGCCTGCTCTGAAGCATAGGTATTTTCTGCAAGATTCACTTATTGGGATGTGCAGGTAAGCTTCCTTTAAATCCAGTGTTGCCAACCAGGCATTTTTGCCTAGCATGGGAAGCAGCTGATGAAGAGTTAGCATTTTGAATTTTGGGATTACCAAAAAGGTGTTAAGGATAGACGGGTCCAGGATAGGACGCCAGGAATTGTCTTTTCTGGGTACCAGAAAAAGTCTTGAGTAAAAACCTTGCCCCGATTCCTCTTCTGGGACAGGTTGAATAGCCCTGATACTTAGAAGAGAGAGAACCTGCTTTTGAGCTTCTGCCCACTGATTTGGGGGTAGGTCTGGCCAACTGTTTGGGCTTGGTAAGGAGTGGAAGTGGAATCTGTATCCTTGAGAAACTATATTTAAAACCCACTTGTCTTGGGTAATGAATTCCCAGTTTTTTGCATGCAGGGCGATCTTTCCCCCTAAAGGAACAATTGGCTGAGCAGGGCTTAGAAGGATTAAGGTTAAGTCATTGTGGCAATTTACCATAGTGGGGTGTCTTACTACTTCCAGCTTTGGAAGTGGGAGCCCCCCACTGCTTAGGCCTGTGAGTACCTTAAGACTGAAGCCTGGGTGGTCTGCTGGTCCTGGGTTTGGACAGAGAAGGCCTGGAAGAGACAGGAAAGGACCAATTCTTAGAAGGCCAGTGCCTACTAAATCTGGGAGGCTGTACTTGCAGGAAATCTTTTAACAGTTTGCATAGATTTAGCTTTTTCCTCCATCTTTTTAAGTACTACCTTCTGCTTTGTTGCCAAACAGGCGGTCTTGGTTTAAGGGAGCATCCAGTAATTTAGCTTTAACATGATCTGGCAAAGTTTGCGCCTTAAGCCAAGCATGCCTTCTAAGTACAGACCCAGTGACAGCAGCCCTGCAAGATGCCTCTAATGAATCAAAATCACATTGCAAAGTATGTTTACAAACTTGTTCAGCAGAATGCATTAAATCCTGTAATTCTTTATTTTCAGCACAGTCAGGAATCAACGTCATTTTCTGTTTAAGTAATCCAATAATATGCTGCGGATACTTTAACATATGAAACTGGCAGCTTAAAGCCCTAATGGCTAAAGTAGCAGAAGTGTATACCTTCTTACCCCATCTGTCCAGGGCCCTGGAATCTCTATCAGAGGGGGTAGGGGTTTTGGCAGTAGTAGCCTTAATGCCTTTGGGTCCCTGTGAAATGGACTCTGGACCCGCTGTAGGATTCTTAAAGAGGAACTTGTGACAGTCAGGTACTCTTTAATACCGGTCAGGTTTCCTGGGAGCTGCAGGTAAAGTGTTTAGGGCCAAGCTAGATACCAAGAAGGCATCATCTACAATGTCCATTACAGGAGGGACAGCTAAAGGCCTGTGTTGAGGTAGGAGTAAAAATTCCCTAAGCCTCTTTTTGGAGTCAGAATAATCCTGGCTTTCCCAGCGGAAATGCTCCCTAAGAGTATGCAAAGTTTCACCAAAAGAGAAATCTTCTGGAGGGGAAGCAGAGGGAATGGACTCCTCTGCATCAGAATCCTCAGAGGTCATCAGAAGAAACAGAAATTTCAGAATCCTGATCAGAAGAATCGGAAGGAAAATCAGTTCTAGATCTCTTAGAGGGAGAAGGGTGGCTTCCCCTGATTAGAGTAATAAGGACTTCAGCCATTCTTATTATTTGTTTTTAGGCATAGGGGCCTGATCATGCAGTCTGGGCATCGGTTTTCTAGGTGTGGATTGAGTTTTAGGCCTTGAAGAAGATGGCGTCGGTTTAATATGCAAGTCAGTAGGCCTGAATACACCCTCAGAAGCCGGTGCCTGCACAGCAGCTTCGGACCCATCCAAGGTAGAGACATCTGCAGGTTCTATAGTCGAAGAAGCATCTTGCGGCATACCGGACTCCAAATGGGTCTCAGTAGAGGCATGCGAATCTGAAGTAGTGGGTATCAGGGGCTGCGAAAGCACCTCACTGAGTACTGGCAAACTGGCGACTAGCTTAAAGGAAGCATTGTCGGCAGCTTTGGACCTATGCGGTCTGTCTCTGTCTTTATCTTTGCATTTTTTCGGAATGTCGATAGTCGGGTGGCTTACCAAAACCATTTCTGGATAATTGAACAGAATACCAAAATAGTTAGATGCGAAAATTAACTGACGACGAAAAGTTTGAGGATTAAATAAGGCACAAAACCGACAGCGAGGGACGTCGTGGTCTGGGCCTAAGCAAGGAATGCAGTACGAATGAAAATCTTTATGAGGTATTTGTGTTCCACAAGTAATACAATTGTTAACTTTTACTGACATCGGTTTAGAGCAAGAAAAAGGAACCCCAATGGGGTACTTAGCTTTGTTAAAGACTTCGGATCTGAAACGCGAAAATGAAAATTTCAGGAGTC
Source organism: Protopterus annectens (assembly GCF_019279795.1). NCBI lineage: Eukaryota > Metazoa > Chordata > Ceratodontiformes > Protopteridae > Protopterus > Protopterus annectens. The sequence goes on along the minus strand of NC_056729.1, from coordinate 1,705,181,815 downwards.
GGCCGGCAGGCACTTGCAAAATGCTTCTGCTTCGGGCACCGCATGGCAAGAAAGACTGATATAATGGCATTGGCTGCATGCTTTATACCCCTGACTACCTGACGTCATATGGAAGATGAGACAGCAACCGACGCAGGACCCAAGACTTTGATAATCAGGCCGACTGAGGGCTACCTGCAAGCAGATAACCCCAAATGTAATGACTGCAACAGTGAAACACGAAGAACATATTCAGTTTTGCAGCATCTCTCCTCCTTTTGTCTGTATTCATCTCTTATTATGTATTTTTCTTCATAGGCTCATGTGGGTTTCCTTTCATAGCGTCCCAAACACTAATACAATGATTCTGCTTAAGGTGGTACCATTTAAAAAAAGTCTCCCCAAGTCTTCTCCATTTACTGCTATTTAATAAGCAACACAGATCGTGGGCAAAAAGGAAAGTACTGATGGAGAAACCCATCGAATGTATACATCAGTTGCTTGGTACAGGGCTCTCAAGTCTGCAGTTCTCAGTCCCATGAATGTGTTATACGCTGAGGTGGAACAGAAACAGCAGATTACAGTTGCTGATGTATTTTCTCACTTGTAGGACTATCCCTGTTCAAAAGCCAAAATCATGCGATCTTCTATTACACAACATTCCTAAGGATTCTTGCAGGGGGGGGGACTACAGCCTTCTTTAATTACGCTACCAAATCAAGTAATTTGGCTATTATTGCAAAAATCTGTCCATGGTTAACTTACAAACAAGCACACAAAATAAATAAATAAAATAAATAGCTAGCCAGGTAAATACATTACATTTCATTAATTTTGTTTCTTATCATCAGTTAAAAGAATGTTTTTCTGTGAATAACTTGCACTTCCTGGTATGGCTCAATCTGTATTCAGAAAATAGTGAACAGCAAGAAAGTGTGTTTTAGGAGTAACATACAGCCATGGAACAGTAATTTAGATAAAGGTAGTTTGAACTTGTAAGAGAAGAAGGCACTTTATTCATTCTGGCTACGCTTAAATACCTTCGGGCAGATAACCTAGTACCCACCTATGAAACCTAGAAACAAATATATAAGCTTAGGTAAATTTTTATAGGTTCATACTAGGCTATCTGCCCTAGGGCATTTATAAGCCTAGCCAGAGTATGTTTGGCTTTCGCCACCCATTTTAAATTAATTTTGCTATGCCCTTTTTCGAGGTTAGTATACTGTGCCTCTGTCTAACAGTGACACAGAAGTGATACCCGGGGTAAACCTATGATCTCCCATCCACTCATCAAGACTCCTCTTGAAGAGAATTAATGAGGGACTCTGCCTAACCTGGACTGGGATTTTATTCCATAGTGAAGGGAGCCTCTGGGTTATGAATCTGTCCCTCCAGCATGTCCTATTTTTTTCAGTGCTGAGGTTCAAGTCTCTGGAGCGTATAGCTCGATGGGATTTGGATTTTTTGAGGTGCAGCATGTCCCTTAATTCTGGGTTGGACATGGCCTTATACGTCAGGCACAGGTCACCTCTGAGCAGGTGGTATGCCACTGAGTAGAGCTGGAGTTTCTTTAACCGGGCAGCATATGGCATCTGTTTGAGCCCTTTGATCCTCTTGGTGAGGTACTTTTGGGGTCTTTCCAGTTGCTGCTGGTGTTTGGTAAGGTACATCCCAAAAGGGGCATTGTACTCGATTATGGGCCTGATGAGGGATGAGTAAAGAGGCACGATGACCTCCCCTAATCTAGATGTGAATCCCTTCATGATTAGGTGGGCTATATAAAATGTTTTTCTAACCACTTTGGCCACGTGGTTGTCAAATGAGAGATTGCTATCAACTTGGGTCCCTACGTCCCTAATTACTTCTTCTGTACTTAATGGATTACCACCTATGTGGTAATTTGTGGGCACTTTGTTTTTGCCAAAGGGGATGACTATACACTTTTGGCATTTAGCTTGAGGCCATGGCTCTGGCACCAGTTGTCTGTTTCTATGAGGCCCTTTTGGAGGATGCTTGTGTCAGCTGGAGAGTCGATTATGGCACCCAGTTTGCAGTCATCTGCAAACTTGGTCAGCCACAGTCCTTCCGTGTTGGCCTGTACCTCCGAGAAATATATACCAAACAAGAGAGGTCCCAGGACTGAGCCTTGTGGGATGCCACTTGTAACTGGTTTGGAGTCTGACATGGCTCCAGCAATTCTAACCATGTGGGTTCTGTCCTTGAGCCAGTTTGCAACCCATCTAGTGACATAGGGGTTTATATTTAAGCTGGTGAGCTTATCTATAATGCCCGAGTGGGGTATTGTATCGAAGGCTTTTGCGAGGTCCAGATAGGCTGTGTGGACCACCTTCCCTTCGTCAATGGCCTTGGTGACTGTTTCAAAGAAGTCAACCAGGTTTAAGAGGCAGGATCTGCCCTTAACAAAGCCAAACTGGGTAGGATCCAGTGTCTGTAGGTCCCCAATATCTTTATTTATGAGGTCCATGATGATCCTTTCCATAGCTTTGCAGACCAAGCTAGTCAGGCTTATGGGGCGATAGTTTCCAGGGTCCGTTGAGGCACCACCTTTGTGTAGAGGGACCACTGTTGCTGTACGCCACTCTTTGGGTACATATCCTGTAGTACACAAAAGGACAATTGAAATCAAATACAAACAACCATTTCTAGAAATTTCAAAATATGTGCCATATAAAACATGATAATGTTATTTACCAACTCTGTAGTTATGATGAAGAGACAAAAAATACAAGAATAAAACACAAAACCTGGCACTGAAAAAAAAAAATGGCAGATGTAGTACCAAAAGAAGTCACAGGGTGGCAGGATTCTACAATCTATATCGCACATTCCCTGGCTACTTACATAGGTTCATAGGTAGGTACTAGGTTATCTGCCCGAGGGCATTTACAAGCCTAGCCAGAGTGTGTCAGCTTTCACCACCCCATTGATTAATTAACTGATCCTCTTTCAAGAAGAGCCAATGAAGTGATCCCAGGAGTGTATTTTCTGTTACCCATCCACTCATCAAGGTTTCTCTTGAAGAGTGTTAGTGAGGGGCTCTGCCCGATGTAATTTGGAATTTTGTTCCAAAGCATGGGGAGTCTCTTTGACAGGAATCTATCCCTCCAGCATGTTCTATTTATTGTTGTGGTGAGGTTTAGCTCACTAGAGCGCATGGCTCGCAGTGACTTGGATTTCTTTAGGTGGAGCATGTCCATCAATTCGGAGTTAGACATGGCTTTGTAAGTCAGGCAGAGATCACCTCTGAGTAAGCGATACGCCACTGATTACAGCCAGAGTTTTTTTTAATCGGGCTGCATAGGACATATGTTTGAGACCAGTAATCCTCTTGGTGAGGTACTTTTGTGGTCTTTCCAGCTGTTGAAAGTGTCTTGTGAGGTACATCCCAAATGGGGCATTGTACTCTATGATGAGTCTAATGAGTGATGAGTAGAGGGGCACTATAACCTCTCTAGTTCTAGATGTGAATCCTTTAGTAATTAGATGGGCCACATAGAAGGATTTCCAAACTACTTTGGCAATATCATTGTCAAAGGAGAAATTACTATCTACCTGGGTCCCCAGATCTCTTATTACCTCTTCTGTATTAAGGGGGCTGCCACCTATGTGGTAATTCGTGGGTGTTTTGTTTTTCCCAAACGGGATGACTATGCCTTTTTTGGCATTTAACTTGAGGCCATGAATTTGACACCAGGTGTCCATCTCAGTAAGGACCTTTTGGAGGATGTCCGTGTCAGCTGGAGAGTCAATTATGGCTCCCAGTTTGCAATCATCGGCGAACTTGGATAGCCATAGTCCTCCTGTGTTTGCCTGTACTTCTGAGAAGTATATGCTGAACAGCAGGGGTCCTAGGACCAAGCCTTGCGGGTCACCACTTGTGACTGGTTTAGAGTCGGACCTGGAGGACGCTATGCTTACCGTGTGAGTTCTGTCTGTAAGCCAGTTGGCAACCCATCTCATGACGTAGGGGTTTATGTTCAGGCTGGTGAGTTTTTCTGTAATACCTGAGTGGGGAATGGTGTCAAAAGCCTTGGCGAGGTCAAGGTAGGCTGTGTGACCCACCTTTCCCTCGCCTATGGCCTTGGTGACTGTCTTGAAGAAGTCAACCAGGTTTAGTAGGCATGATCTGCCCTTAAAGCCGAACTGGGTCGGGTCAAGTGTTTGGAGGTTCCCAATGTCTTTGTTAACGAGTTCCATGATGATACGCTCCATAGCCTTGCAGACCATGCTAGTCAGGCTTATGGGGCAATAGTTACCAGGGTCAGTTGTGGCCCCTCCTTTGTGGAGAGGAATAATCATTGCTGTGCACCATTCTATGGGCACGTAGCCTGTGGAGAGGCTGAGGTTGAACAGCGTGTTTAGGTGCGGGATTAGTTCGTGCAAGACGCAGCCTGGGACACCATCTGGTCCCACTGACGCTGTGTTTTTGGCTTTTTAAAGGGCTGTTTTTGCCTGTGATTTTTGGGACACTACACTTTTCCGATATTGTTGTGGGCCCTTTTGGAGGTGAGAGGGGGGTGAAGTTAGTACTGAATCTATCTGCCAGGATGTTGGCAATATCAGTAGGTTCAGTATATTTTGTGCTATTTTGCACTAGTTCAATGCATATCTGTGAGTTGCCACTTAGATTCTTAACATAGTTAAGAAGGCTTTGTGGTTATCTTTTGAATCCTTGGCTATTTTTCTTTCAAAGTTAGCCTTGGATGATTTCATGAGGGACCTCAGTTTCTTACTGATTCTGATCAGGGATGTCTTTCCTTCTTGGGATTTGCTTTTTTTCTGAACCAGTTTCCTCCTTCTATTGTACAGCTTGTTTATTGCAGGGGTCCACCAAACTGGTTTCCTTCTCTTAGAGGAGTGAGTCTGGGTTTTACTAGGGATGGCACGATCCATGCATCCTTGCAGGTTCTCAGAGAGTGCATTTGTAAAGGTTTCTGCATCTTGGGCAGAGTTATCCTTTAGCGTGGGGGCTGTGAAACTTACCACCTCTGTCTTAAGTAAGGTGAAGTTTGCTTTAGAAAAGTTTTTTTACTGTGGTTTCCTTAGTTGGGGGTGGTGGTGGGGTGTGGACATCCAGAGTGATTAGTTTATGGTCTGATCTAACCAGTGACGGGTTGACCTCCGGTGTGGAACACCTGTCGCCCATGTTGGTGATGACTAGGTCCAACAAGTTTTCACCTCTGGTAGGGGAGTTTACCAGCTGATCCAGGGCATTTAAGTTGATGAATTCCAGGAAGTGCTGGGCCTGGGAATTTGTACTCGAGTAGTTTTCCCAGTGAATGGTAGGGTAATTGAAATTGCCCAATATCAGGGTGTTTGGTAGGACCTTCATGTTTTCCAGTGTCTCCAGAAAGGTGGAGTGGTGGCCCTGGGTCATGGAGGGTGATCTGTAGCAGGCCACAATTTGCAATGCAGATTTGCCTGATGTTAGCTGCACATGGATGATCTCAGAGGTATCATGCTGCACCACTAACCTAGAGGTGTAGGTATCCTTGATGAATATGGATACATCCCCTCCTTTTGTGTTTCGGTCTGTGTTCTGTGGCCAAAACGTGTGGTATGAGATGTAGCCCGGTAGTGCTGGGGTGCTCTCTGGAGCCTTGAACCAGGTTTGAGTTACTGCACAGATGTCGACGTTCTCTATACTGAGGAGTGCTTCGAGCATGTGCATTTTGAGATTTAAACTCCTGGCGTTGAGTAGCATAACCCTCAGTTTTTTGTTAATTGTGCTGTTTATGGAGGTGGGTTTGAGTCCGCGGTGGTGGTGCTGCGGTAGCGTTGTCGCCTCACTGTAAGACGCTGTCCGGTTTGATTCTCAGCTAGAGCGTCTTCTGCGTGGAGACATGCATGAATGGGCGTACCTTCGCTGAAGGTTGTGTCTCAGGCCTGGCAAGCCAGTACGTAAAAATCAACTGCCAATCATTAGTGGACCGGAGTTCCGCTGTGGCGACCCCTAACCGGGAAAAGCCGAAAGACACAAACAAACGGAGGTGGGTTTGACTTTTGAGCCTTGCCTAAAAAAAGCACTATGGGGGCAGCAAGAGCCTTGGCCGGTACTCGAAAGCCTAGGGGTGACAGGTGCAAGCCATCTCTTGTGAAGCAGTGTGGCTTGTCAAGCATGTCGTCCCAGGCTGACAGACACTGGATCCCCTTTGAATGACACCAGAAGCTTAGTCAATTGTTAAAATTTATCATTTTTTCTTTATACTGAGGTATCATTCTTGGTGAGGGCAGGATTCTACTCAGGAGCATGGTCATACCAGCCTGGGCTACATGATCAGAGAGCTCTTCCATGTCTCTTTTCATGTAGTCCAGGGAGGTACGTCTCGGGTCATTCACACCAACATGAACAATGACAGTCATATTTCTACTTGTTCTGGAATGACCTGAGTGCTTGTGTTATGTGGTGGATTCTGGCTCCCGACAGGCAGCTAAAAGTAACCTTCTGCTTGTCCAGCCTAGTGAGTGGGACGGCAGTGTGCCTGACTATAGATTCACGTATTACTAGTGTGTTAGGTATCTTATTTCGCCTTAAGGGCTGTGATTGTGCGGCACACTGATTTTGTGTACATACAGTAAACTCTCAGTTAACCGGCGGGATACCAGTAGTCTATGGCTGTTTGAGTTGCTGTTAAAACTAGGCCTGATTAATAGTGTGCCCTGTACTATTTGTTTGAATTAACTTGTTCTCAGGTTGGGGAGAAAGGGAATTTATTCCTATCTTCCTTTTTAAACCTGTAAAACGTAAGGTGGGGGAAATCAAAGTACAACACATGAAAATTGTATTTCTTTGATATTTTTTTGCTGGTTGCTTGAGCTCCGGTTAACTGAGAGTTTACTGTATAACAGAGACACACACACATACACATCCATCCACAATCCTTTTTTTCCCCATTTTTGCACATGGGCTTGGTGTGTCAGATGAACAATGACAATCATGTAGAACCAATGTTCACAACACTGGGTAGCTAGCACACTGCATTCACATATATTATATTGTATCAGCTGCAAGAAAGACCCAGCCAAGACAGAGTCTTTGCTGTGCAATACATTACCCTCTTGTACTGGAGGGCCATGGGATTTAAGCAAATAACCCCTTAAGGTTCTAGCTACATGGTTATACACACACACACACACACACACACACACACACACACACACACACATATACACATTTACATATATATATATATATATATATATACACATGCGCACACGCACAGAATTCTACAATGAATGATTAACAAATCAATTAGCCAACATCCAAATTATGTATCACGACATGGTGACCATTTATTATACTCTACAATAAACAAACTGATACTCAGTACTCCAAAAAAGGAAAGCCATAACCTGACCACATTTAGCTCAAACTATCTGCTATGGAAGGGCGTTTTTCTAAGTTATGAGGCAAGTTAGTGTTACGATGAGCTTGCCCACCTCAGTAATACATGCCAACCCTAAACCTGCCCATCCCCTTAACCCTAACATGCCTCTTACCTTAAAAGAAATGCCATTCCCATGGCACTAACAACACAAGACAGCTCAGACACACCATGCATACGCTTGTGCGTGCACACACATGCACACTCACTAAATTTATCCCTTAACCCTTAATATTCCCAAAAACACTCAAAATTGCATCCGATCAATCCCTTTACTTAACCTTTACTCTAACCTGAACCCACACATACCCCTAGTAAACATCACATCTACCTGTTTTGACAAAGGAAATGTCCAAAAAGTCCATTCAATATATTGGACATTTGAACAAATACCTCTACACTTCCAGTTGACAGCCACAGCATTAGCTGACCAAACACACAGAATGCACACACACACACACACACACATATATATGTGTATGTACATATATATGTATGTACGTATATATATATATATATATATATATATATATATATATATATATATACACATACATACATGGATATACGAGTGTGTGTGAAGAAAACAGAAACAATAGTTAATTTGTATTTTTATCATAAAGCCGCAGACACACATGCATGTGAAAAAAAGAAACACAGAGGGTATGCACTTGTCCTCTAATCATTAAGCCAAAAATAAATGAAGAAACTGCTGACACTGTGATATACAAGACTCAGAAATAGTGTCTATACAACATATCAAACTGTAGGAAAACACAGTATTAGAACTGAACTGGGTAGCAGCTGTAGTATTTACGATTGCTTTAATGAGTAATTTGTGATGTGCATTTGTCTCGGTTTTAAATAAACACGTTTGATTCTCAGTTAGAGCGTCTTCTGTGTGTTGACATGCTTGAATGGGCGTTCCTTCGTTGAAGGTTTTGCGTTAGGCCCGGCAAGTCAGCACGTAAAAACCTACTGCCAATCATTAGTGGACCGGAGTTCCGCTGTGGCGACCCTAACCGGGAAAAGCCAAAAGACACCAACAAACAAACTCTGCAGTACAAGGGAAGTCTGGTTACATATCTCAAACTACCAAATACACGGCATTAGGTAAACATGCTTTAACTTCTGAATACAAAAAGTCCAAACAAAGACCGCTTTGAAAATGACTGTGACCTGCAGTATTTTTAAAATACTTGCTCGGGATTATGGGCTTATCACAACTTCTTCTTAAGCAGTTGTGGGTCACTGGTGCTGCAGACTGAAAAAGTTACAGACACAAACAAATATAAGTACTTTTTTTCACCTATCATTTGGGTCTTATACAAAAAACAAAATCTTTACAAATGCCTCTCTGTTGCAAAATCCTGGGTGAATAAGTACAGTAGTGAGTCCTGCAGAACTACATTGTTCAAAATGAGACACAGTATGTATGACATAACAGACTGCCAAAAATACAGCTGTTTTTTTTTTATCCCCATTTCTGTTACTTAAAAAGAAAAAAATATTACAAAAAATGCACTGGGATGTGTAATGTGCCTTGAGCTCTGCTACTGACTTGAAAAATATTCCCATAGCATCTTGGAACGAGTCGATATTGGATGCCTGAACTTTCAAAAGTTCGAGTGTCATATGGTCGGCACCATATGATCGAACGTTTGAAAGTTTGAACGTTTTAACGGAGATCTCCATAAAGCGCGGAATGGGAAGATTTCCCCTTTCTGCACTGTAGTGTGATCTCGAAGTTGGTATACTTAAAGAGTGGGGGGGTGGGGGGGATCAGCCCCCCACATGAGGGGGTGCCTGGGGTCTTGCCCCCACCTGCTTAAAATGTTCAGGTAGGTTATTTGTGTTGTTTATTTTTTTGGGATGTTCGAACTTTTAAAAGTGCGATCATATGGTGTCGGCCATATGACACTCAAACTTTTAAACGTTTGAGCATAGAATATAGACCCCCCCCCCTAGGAACTAACATTTTTTTTTCAAATAGTGTGTTCTAGTACTGACATGGGTCATGTTTTGTGCTGTGGGGATTTTGCATTTGAAACTAATCTAGCTGTTTTTTCCTGGCTAAAGAAGGGGCAAATGTACTATTTGTTTCTGGCTTAAATTACTACTGGTTACACAGAAGTGATTAACTTAACTAGCCTGCATCCTTTTCTTGTATGCTTCAAACTTGGTACCTATGCAAAGCCTCTGGCCTTGTGTGCTGTGCTGGGCTGGGATGCACTGTGAAACAGCAGTCCCACACCATTTGTGAAGTATTGCTCTTAGTGCATCAGGTTTGAAAAAACATACAGCTCAGTACCGCAGTGCAAACAACAGAATCATATACTCATCTTTGTAACTGCCCAAGTCCTCCCAACACCTATTTCCTAGAGTAGTACACCCCAGTATTCAATGCACCTAGCTGCACATGGTGGCAGTTTGTGGCACCTTCTCTCTGCTAGTAATATTGGATTTATCACTAATAATTGTCATTCACTGCTATATATTTCTCAACAGTGGCTGTTTGCTGCCTTGCTACTGTACCCTGCTGTAGCTGATTGTTTACTGCACTGCTACAGTATATCCTTGATCCTCCAACTCTACTACGCAAACTCTGGCCTTAACTTATCTTCTTCCTTCCTTATTACGCGGAGCCACTCTCCTAACCAACCTGTCCTCCTCTATCACCTCTAAACTAGAAAACTGCTACAACAAAATCTCTAAATTTGCCTCTAAATCTAAAAATACCACCCATCACTGCCTAACCCTACAATCCCTAAATTGGCTTGAACTCCCAAATTACCTAGACTATCTCCAACTCACTACTGCATACAGACTCATATTTCACCCAAAAAAATGTTCCGCTCTAACATCCTTCCCCCTTATACACTCAACAGAACTCTCAGATCTGAAAATCAGAACTTAATTACTATCCATAAACCTAAACATCCTGCTGGCCAACGTCTCCTGTCTTTCTCACTAGGCAAAAAATGGAATTCCCTTCCCTCCATACTAAGAACCATACCAAACTCAGAAAACTTCAAAACCCAACTATTCAAACACCTGCCCACTAAATGGAAATGTGCTTGCCTTCACCCAACCCAATCAAAGGGGGTTCTCTCTCTGGTTCCCAAGCTCTACAACTCTCATAGTTATCTTGCTATGAGCCTAAGCTCTCAACAATTTCTATAGCTTCTCTCTAAGCTTTCAACAACTCCTACAGCTACCCTCACACAGCCCAACCTTGTAAATTTTGTAAATAGCATTCTACTGTTGATCATCATCTTCTTTCGGCTGCTCCCGTTAGGGGTTGCCACAGCGGATCATCTGTTTCCATTTCTTTCTGTCCTCTGCATCTTGCTCTGTCACACCAACCAACTGCATGTCCTCTCTCACCACATCCATAAACCTTATCTTAGGCCTTCCTCTTTTCCTGTTACCTGGTAGCTTCATCCTTCGCATCTTTTTCCCAATATACGCAACATCCCTCCTCAGCACATGTCCAAACCAACATAATCTTGCCTCTCTGGCTTTGTCTCCAAACCTTCCAACCTAGGCAGACCCTCTAAAATACTTATTCCTAATCCTGTCCACCCTCGTCACACCCAGTGCAAATCTTAACATCTTTAACTCTGCCACATCCAGCTCTAACTCCTGCCTTTTTGTCAATGGCACTGTCTCCTACCCATATAACAAAACTGGTCTTGCTACCCTCTTGTAGACCTTCCATTTCACTCTTACTGGTACTCATATGTCTTGAATCACTCCTGACACTCTTCTCCACCCAATCCATCCTGCCTGTACTCTCTTCTTCACCTCTCTTCCACACTCACCATTACTCTGAACTATTGATCCCAAGTATTTAAACTCATCCACCTTCATCACCTCTACTCCTTGCATCCTCACCATTCCTCTATCCTCCCTTTCATTCACACACATATATTCTGTCTTAGTCCTGCTGACCTTCATTCCTCTTCTCTCTAGAGCATATCTCCACCTCTCCAGGGTCTCTTCCACCTGTTCCCTACTCTCACTACAGATCACAATGTCATCTGCAAACATCATAGTCCACGGGGACTCCTGTCTGTCAACCTGTCCATCACCATTGCAAATAAGAAAGGGCTCAGAGCTGATCCTTGATGTAATCCCACCTCCACCTTAAACGCATCCGTCACTCCCACCGGAGACCTCACTGCTGTCACACTACCCTCGTACATATCCTGTACCACTCTTACATACTTCTTTGACACTCCCGACTTCCTCATAGAATACCACAACTCCTCTCTAGGCACCCTGTCATATGCTTTCTCTAAGTCTACAAAAACACAATGCAACTCCTTCTGACCTTCTCTGTACTTCTCCATCAACACTCTCAGAGTAAACATTGCATCTGTAGTGCTCTTTCCCGGCATGAAACCATACTGCTGATCACTAATCATCACACCCCTTCTTAACCTAGCTTCCACTACTCTTTCCCATAACTTCATGCTGTGACTGATCAATTTAATCCCTCTGTAGTTACTACAGCTCTGCACATCACCCTTATTCTTAAAAATCGGTACCAAAACACTTTTTCTCCATTCCTCAGGCATCCTCTCACTTTCCAAGATTTCACTAAACAATCTGGTTAAAAACTCCACTGCCATTTCACCTAAACACCTCCATGCTTCCACAGGTATGTCATCTTGGCCAACAGCCTTTCCATTCTTCATCCTCTTCATAGCTATCCTTACTTCCTCCTTGCTAATCCATTGCACTTCATGATTCACTATCCAACTTTCTCTCCCTCTCATTCTCTTCATTCATCATCCCCTCAAAGTACACTTTCCATCTGCTCAACATACTCTCCTTGCTTGTGAGTATGTTTCCCTCATTATCCTTTATCACCTTTACCTGCTGCACATCTTTCCTAGCTCAGTCCCTCTGTCTAGCCAATCGGTACAGGTCCTTTTCACCCTCCTTAGTGTCCAACCTTTCATACAACTCTTCATATGCCTTATCCTTAGCCTTCGCCACCTCTCTTTGCCATGCACCTCATCTCCTTATACCCCTGTCTACTTTCTTCATCTCTCTGACAATCCCACTTCTTCTTTGCCAACCTGTTTCTCTGTATACTCTCCTGTACTTCCTCATTCCACCACCATGTCTCTGTCGTCCTTCCTCTGTCCAGATGTATCCCAAGCACCTTTCTAGCAGTCTCCCTCACTAGCGCTGCTGTAGTTATTCAGCAATTTGGTAACTCTTTACTGCCACCCAGTGCCTGTCTTAACTCTTCCCTGAACTTCACTTCATAATTACCCTTTTTAAATTTCCACCATTTGATCCTTGGTGCTGCCCTTACTCTCCTCCTCCTCCTCTTCTTGCTCACCAATGTCATCCTACAAACCACCATCCTATGCTGCCTAACTACACTTTCCCCAGTCACCACTTTACAGTCTCCAATCTCCTACAAACTGGCCCTCCTACATAAGATATAATCCACCTGTGTGCATCTTCCTCCACTCTTGTATGTCACTCTATGCTCCTCCCTCGTTTTAAAATACATATTCACCACAGCCATGTCCATCCTTTTCGCAAAATCCACTACCATCTGACCTTCTGCATTCCTTTGCTTAACACCATACCTTCCCATCACTTCCTCATCCCCTCTGTTCCCTTCACCAACATGCCCATTGAAATCTGCTCCAATCACCACTCTCTCACCCTTGGGTACAGTCATCACGACTTCATCCAACTCACTCCAAATTTTTTTCTCATCCATCGCACACCCATCTTGTGGAGCATATGCACTAACAACATTCATCATTACACCATCAATTTCCAGCTTCATAAACATCACTCTATCCGACAATCTTCACCTCCAAAACACTCTTAGCATACTGTTCCTTCAGGATAACTCCTATGCCAATTCTCCTCCCATCCACACCATGATAAAACAATTTGAACCCACCTCCGATACACCCAGCCTTACTCCCCTTCCATCTGGTTTGTTGCACACACAATAATACCAACCTTCCTTCTGTCCATCATAATCGGCTAGCTCTTTCCCTATACCAGTCATACTGCCAACATTCAAAGTTCCGACCCTCACTACCACAGTCCTAGCCTTTCTCCTCTCTTCCAGCCTTCAGCCATGCCTCCCCCTCTTCTCTTCCTTCAGCCAACAGTAGCCCAATTTCTGCCAGCACCCTGCTGGCTGGTCGTTGTTAACCCGAGCCTCGACCGATCTGGTATGTAAATATTTACTGCTGTCAGCATGAATGTTTTGGCAGTGTGTATGTAAAGCATATTTACATTTTCTTAAAAGGTTTGTATGTAAACTGTTTCCACACCTAACACATGTTTTCCTCAAATGAAACTGTATGATCCCTACCTTCAAGCTTAATGAATTTGTTAACTATGCATGATATTGAATGCATTTATAAGTAACTATTCCACATAATATTACCTATCAGTTGTATCTAAATTGTATAATGCATCTTGGAGCTTTTCTCCCCGGGCCTCCACTGAAAATGGGTCATTTCGGCCCAGTGGACTTCCGCAGTAATCAAACTGCAAATAAATAAATTTGGCTGATTTGCCACGTTGTAGAATCTTGTGACATGTTGCCGTCTGTATTAACCACCCTTGTAGAAACATGTGACATTTTGCCCTCTGTATTAACTACCATGTGATCTCTTGGAGACAGCTATATCTGCTGCTTCTGGATTACAGTGGTATGGCTTCCACATTTGCTGCTCAGTCATACACTAATATATTTGAACTGTCACTACATTGTAATATCATACCTGCTGCTCAGATCTCTCAAATGTACAGATTTTCACAGAATGTCTAGATTTTTACCTCATATTTTTGGTCCGTTCTTCATAAAATTGTGGTTTTCTGACAAATTAGTGGCAAATCATTGAAGACTGATGTTATAAAATAATGACAGGCATTTGAGTTTCTGGTAGTGCTGCGGTAGCGTTGTTGCCTCACAATAAGACATTGTCCTGTTCGATTCTCAGCTAAAGCGTCTTCTGTGTGAAGACATGCGTGAATGGGCGTACCTTCGTTAAAGGTTGTACGTCAGGGCTGGCAACTCGGTACGTAAAAATCTACTGCCAATCATTAGTGGACTGGAATTCTACTGTGATGACCCCTAACCGGGAAAAGCCAAAAGATACAACAGTGCATACCTTTCAGAAAATGCATGACAATGCAAAACATGTTATTCTATCAACTTTCTAAGTTTGTAAGAGCAATATTTAAAAATTGCCACTATTTTTGGGCCTTTGTCCTACGTTTATTCATGGCTTTTTCCAGATTTCTTTCTCTAAGAGGCTGAGAGGTATGCTTCAGCTCAGACTCTGATTCTGCTACTTTACTGAACATGACTTGGGTTTTCTGTGTTGCAGCTTGCGCCTGCTGTTTGGATGGCCCTTATGAGATGGTGCTATACTAGACTGTACTATAACTGCTGAATAAAGTTCACTGCATCCTACTGTATATCATACTGCATCCTACTGTATATCATACGGCATCCTACTGTATATCATCTGCATCCTACTGTATATCATACTGCATTCTACTGTATATCATACTGCATCCTACTGTATATCATACTGCATTCTAATGTATATCATACTGCATCCTACTGTATATCATACGGCATCCTACTGTACATCATACTGCATATCATACTGCATCCTACTGTATATCATACTGCATTCTACTGTATATCATACTGCATCCTACTGTATATCATACTGCATTCTAATGTATTGTGTTATACTGTATTGTGCTATACAGTACAACCTTGCACGGCTTTCCACTGTCCTGTAACTGTATTCAGTGCCCCTTTATATACCACGTACTGTACTGTGTTATATTATACCTTGTTGCAATGCTCTTACACTGTTTACATTGCTTTACTATTCTTCTTCACTTTCGGCTGTTCCCGTTAGGGGTCGCCACAGCAGATCATCTGTTTCCATTTCTTCCTATCCTCTGCATCTTGCTCTGTCACACCAACCACCTGCATGACCTCTCTCACCACATCCATAAACCTTATTTTAGGCCTTCCTCTTTTCCTCTTACCTGGCAGCTCCATCCTTAGCATCCTTTTCCCAATATTCCCAGCATCACTCATCAGCACATGTCCAAACCAACGCAATCTCGGCTCTCTGACTTTGTCTCCAAACCGTCCAACCTGAGCTGACCCTCTAATATACTGATTCCTAATCCTGTCCATTCTTGTCACACCCAGTGCAAATCTTAACTTCTTTAACTCTGCCACATCCAGCTCTGACTCCTGCCATTTTGTCAATGTCACCGTCTCCAACCCATACAACATAGCTGGTCTAACTACCCTCTTGTAGACCTTCCCTTTCACTCTTACTGGTACTAGTCTGTCACAAATCACTCCTGACGCTCTTCTCCACCCATTCCACCCTGCCTGTACTCTCTTCTTCACCTCTCTTCCACACTCACTATTACTCTGAACTGTTGATCCCAAGTACTTAAACTCATCCACCTTCGGCAACTCTATTCCCTGCATCCTCACCATTCCTCTACCCTCCCTCTCATTTACACACACATATTCTTAGTCCTGCTGACCTTCATTCCTCTTCTCTCTACAGCATATCTCCACCTCTCCAGGGTCTCCTCAACCTGGTCCCTATTCTCACTACAGATCACAATGTCATCTGCAAACATCATAGTCCACAGGGCCTCCTGTATGATCTCGTCTGTCAACCTGTCCATCACCATTGCAAATAAGAAAGGGCTCAGAGCTGATCCTTGATGAAATCCCATCTCCACCTTAAACTCATCCGTCACTCCCACTGCAGACCTCATTGCTGTCACACTACCCTCGTACATATCCTGTACCACTCTTGCATACTTCTCTGCCACTCCTGACTTCCTCATACAATACCACAACTCCTCTCTAGGCACCCTATCATATGCGTTCTTCAAGTGCACAAAGACACAATGCAACTCCTTCTGACCTTCTCTATATTTCTCCATCAACACTCTCAAAGCAAACATCACATCTGTAGTGCTCTTTCCCAGCATGAAACCATACTGCTGATTACTAATCATCACCTCCCTTCTTAACCGTGCTTCCACTATTTCCCATAACTTCCAGCTGTGACTGATCAGTTTTATCCCTCTGTAGTAACTACAGGTCTGCACATCACCCTTACTCTTAAAATAGGTTCCAAAACACTTTCTCCACTCCTCAGGCATCCTCTCCCTTTCCAAGAGTTCATTAAACAAGCTGGTTAAAAACTCCACTGCCATTTCACCTAAGCACATCCATGCTTCCACTGGTATGTCATCTGGACCAACAGCCTTTACATTCTTCATCCTCTTCATAGCTGTCCTTACTTCCTCCTTGCTAATCTGTTTCACTTCCTGATTCACTATCCCCACATCATCCAACCTTCTCTCTCTCTCTCTCTCTCTCTCAATCTCTTCATTCATTAGCCCCTCAGAGTACTCCTTCCATCTGCTGAACACACACTCCTCACTTGTGAGTATGTTTCTCTCACTATCCTTTATCACCCTTACCTGCTGCACATCTTTCCCAGCTCGGTCCCTCTGTCTAGCCAATTCATACAGGTCCTTTTCTCCCTCTTTAGTGTCCAACCTTTCATACAACTCTCCATATGCCTTATCCTTAGCCTTTACCACTTCTCTCTTTGCCATGCTCCTCATCTCCTTATACTCCTGTCTACTTTCTTCATCTCTCTGACAATCCCACTACTTCTTCGCCAGCCTCTTCCTCTGTATACTCTCCTGTACTTCCTCATTCCACCACCAGGTCTCCTTGTCCTCCTTCCTATGTCCAGAAGTCTTTTTATTTATTTTACACCTCCCCCTCTTTCTCACACTGACCAAGGGTCATCAAATTCCATATCATAACATAATGTATGCCATTTGTATTTCTAGATTTATCATGAATCCCTACTCTCTCTGCTTCATATGTTGCCAGTCTTCTAGTAATAGGCCTCCTGAGGCAGTGTACTAACTGCGACATGCTTAATGACAACCATTTACTATTATTACAGACTATGTCTACATGTGAGACCTGCAAATACTTGTTACAACCTCAAGTCTCTTACACAAGCTGGTTATCAATACCCATTCACACCACATCTACAAACTGCAAGAAAAACATAAAACCTTCCTGTACGAATGTGCTGCAAAAATTCCTTCCAAAACTACAAAGACCTTTTAGATCCTGTATTGCAGGTAAACCTCAACAACCCATTCCATACCACACCAAGGTTCCTCTACCACCACAAACAAGAGTCACCGGAATGGTTTGAACAAGCCCCTCAGGCTAGAAGAGTAGTCCACTCATTATGCTAATACTGTAGGTGAATCCATATTTCAGGACATCAGTGCTCCACTCACAAGGTACAGCAAAGGCAGGGTAACAGCTGCCTCTCAAGTGCTACATCTGCTATATCCCCAAGACACTCAAGTCCCTTCACTCCAGGTATAAACATGACCCAGTCACTTTTCATGTGCGTGTGAATGACTTGTAATGCACCAACTTAGACTATATGAAACAAAACATCATGGAGCTCTCGATGTTTAAGGCTGAAATGAAATTATTCTTCAGCAGCATTTTTCACTCACCGAGAATGATGTCATAATACAAACAAAAGATGATCAATTTTAGTAACTGGCTTAATTACTGGTGTTATTCTGAGGGGACCGATGTGCCTCAACCTGGAAGGAGAGAGAAGAGTCTCCTGCCTGTTTCACCAAGGATGGCCAGCACCTGACTCATCAGAGGTTTTTTCTCACTGGCAAAGACTTTTCCTACACCCATAGTGCCTTTTTAGCCATTGTCAGCCTGCTCATGCTACTGACCTAGTAAATAAAATTCAAACATCAGTGTAACACTCAGTGAAAAGAGCCTGAATAAGGAAATGCTCTCCCCTAAGTCTGGAAAGCATGGATATCTGTGCTAACTGGTTTTAGAACTCTGACAGTACTCTACTCCCTTCTTAGTTGACTTTTCTCCTACTACTCATTTAGGCCCATAAGTATAGACAGCAGTAACAATTTTGATAACATGTCTGTCTTTATCTAATCTTTACCTCTAATCGACCAGGATGATGACCTTATCTAAAATACCATCAACTCTAATCAACCAGGATGATGACCTTACTTGAAATACCCTCACCTCTAATCGACCGGGATTATGACCTTATCTGAAATATCCTCACCTCTAATCGACTGAGATGATGACCTTATTTGAAATACCCTCACCTCTAATCCACCAGGTTGATGACCTTATCTGAAATACCATCACCTCTAATCGACCAGGATGATGACCTTATCTGAAATACCATCCCCTCTAATCGACCAGGATGATGACCTTACTGAAATACCATCACCTCTAATCGACCGGGATGATGACCTTGACCTCCTCCAAATCCTAATATCAATAAATAAAATTGGGCGGCACAGTGGTGCAGCAATTACTGTTGTCGCCTCACAGTAAGAGGCTCTCCGGTTTGATTATCAGCTGGGATGCCTTCTGTGCGGAGTCTGCATGTCCTCCCTGTGCTCGTGTAGATTTTCTCTGGGTGCTCCAGTTTCCTCCCACATTCCAAAGACATGCAGCTGGTGCCTTTCTCCCTGGGCCTCCACTGAAAACAGGCTCCATCCCAGTTGGACTTTCCCGGTAAACAAATTTTACCTAAAATAAAATGTCATACCTCCACCTGCCCAGCTACAGAATCACATCCATGACATCAACAAATCCCAAAATATCTTAACAGTGTTATGTTACTCTCCATTAACCAACTAGCAGCCTTCTAGGGAAATTTAAGTACAACTCCATAAATTGGCATATCTGCACCTCTACAAATAGGCTTCCTTGACTATCAATGAAAACTCCCTTAATCAAATGCTTCCCTACCTTACTAAAGACATGAACATAATTGATCCTAACCTCACAAAACAGCACCCGTCTAGTCTCCATCCACTGTCATACCCTGACTGGTCAAATTAGACCACCACACCGGTCTTTTCAGCAAATATTTCCATATATGTCAACAACCAGCTCAGCTGTCTTCAGAGATTTATCCAAGGCCAATTTCCTTGCACTTAATGACTTGAAACAGATGAGATGTTCCCACCCCCTTAATGACCATTTAGCAAATGCCATCATATATACACCAAAAGCTTACATTCTAATCTCAGCTTCTGTATGGAGACTCGTGTTCGTATTCACCACAAATACAAAGCCAAGTTTAGAAATAAACCCCTCTTGTGGAACTCAACTATAAACAAGCTCTACAATGCAAGTAAAAAAAGTCCTAAAGAATAGAAAAAACATCACTGAGTTACAATCAACCTCAAAGGAGTTAACAACAAACTCAGGAGAAAGATCAAATTACACAGAGCTACTTATGAACTAAAAATTGACATGCCAGTAAAAGACCACCACAAGACAATCTTTACTTATGTAAAAGAACTTCCCAAAATAATATCCAGTACTGCACCACGCTTATTTTTGCCCCCATTCTTATGCACCAAGCTAACCTTCAACTGCCTGGATGCACCATTTTTTCCTTAATTCTCCCTGGTGCTATACCCCACAGCTGGGACTGCACCAAAGGTGGTTAGGGCAAGGTAAGTGAAGCAAAGCACCCCACAGTGTCACATACATTGGCCCTGCACACTAGGCAAAACTTTTGGTGTACACTAACTGGGCAGAACTGGTGATGTCACATACTTTATATTACACAATGTTAGCTAGCTCCAGCTCCCCTCAGATGCAATAGTTTTACTGCAATATGTCCTACAATTGTTGGCACATCCCCATCATCGAGAATGTGTCTTTATCACAGAAGAAATCCTTCCCCTCCTGGAGTCGGTAAACTTGCAAAGCCACTCTTTCCAACCTCGTTCTCCCCGACTACTCCAGCACCTACACTACTTGTCGATCTTAAATTGTCTAGGGTTCCAAACAAGTTCATTTCTAATTGGTAATGGCATTACCCACTCAAACCTTAAGGGAATAAATTTGCAGAAATACTGACTTCCAACTACTCCTCCCCGTAGCCCCCAAACTTCCCAATACAAACTATGTAGTCCATAACCCCTGCCCCGTAACTACCTCTGGATAGATACAAAAAGCTCTCTTTCCAAGAACAAAATCCCTATGGGATCACATGACATAGCAGACTATTTCCTGGTTAGTATGAAACACCCCTTCATCAGACCTTTACTTTAAACTATTCAACCACAGCCTCCCCCAATGGATTAGTACCAGAACCCTAAAGACAGCTATAGTAGATCCCCTTCCACAAAGACTGACACTGGCAACTACAAACCGATCAGTCTCAGCTGCGTCATTTGCAAGGTGATAGTGTACCACATCACCATGGACCTCAAAAAGAGAGTAGGGAGCATACAGTCCCTAGATCCTGACTAACTGGCTTTTTAAAAGGTAGATCATGCCTATTAAATATAGTTGATCTCTCTGGATGAGATACAGAAGTACTGGACTGAGGTTAACTATGTGCATGCAGCTTACCTAGGTTTAGCTAAGGATTTTAGCACTATAACCCTCTATAACCCAATGTGACATAATTAACAAACTGGTCAAATTCAATATATATCTGTACGTAACCTTGGACTGCCTACTGGCTCAATGACAGACATTACTCTGCTAGAATCAATGACACACTATCCTCCAAGACTCATCAACAGAATACCCCAGGACTCTATTTTACAACCATGTGTATCTATAATCTACTCTGCTGATATTAAATTTGCCATTAAAGTCCTCTGGCTGTTGACTGCAAGACTGAAACCATCAACTCCCCTAAAGATACTCCAAGAAGGTCTAGCTCAAACAAACTTGTGTCAGGATCACAAAATCATCCAAAGCAAATTTTGAGAGGAAACTCCCAGATATGCTCAGAACTAGTTCAAAATGATGTGAAGATTACTGATCCTACAGACATTGCCAACATACTGGCTGACAGGTTCAGTGCGAGATATCTATACCAAGCAATTGCAGCCCCCAAACATCTAAAACACAGCATCCATGGGACCTGATGGTGTCAATGAGGATACATTGCCAGGAGTGGCACTGCTGCAACTGGTCCCCACTTCACAAAGGATCATAATGGACCTCATAAATAAAGACATAGGGAATTTGCAGACTTTGGATCCATCCCAGTTTGGCTTTGTCAAAGGCAGATCATGCCTTCTAAACTTGGTTGACTTTTTGAAACAGTCACCAAAGCCATTGATGAGAGAAAGGCAGTCCATACAGCCTACCTCGATCTGGATACAATACCCCTACAATACGGGTATCATTGAAAAACTCATCAGCTTAAATGTTAACCCATACATCATAAGATGGGTTGCAAACTGGCTGAGTGACAGAACCCACAGGGTCAGAGTTTCATGTCAGACTCAAAGCCTGTCACAAGTGGTGTACCACAGGGCTCAGTCCTTCTTGTTTGGCATCTACTTTTCCCGAAGTACAAACACAGGAGGGTTATGGCTGACAAAGTTTGCAGATGACTGCAAACTGGGCGCCATAGTAAAACACATCTGACACAGATATCCTTCAGAAGGGTCTCACAGAAGCGGATAACTGGTGAAGTTAAATGCCAAAAATGCATAGTCATAAAAACAAGGTTACCTAGCTACCAAATAGGTGGCAATCCACTGAGTACAGAAGAAGTTATCAGGGACCTGGGGACCCAGGTTGATAGTAGTCTGTCATTCGACACCCATGTAGCTAAAGTAGTTAGGAAGACCTTCTACATTGCCCACCTTATCATGAAGGGATTCTCATCTAGATCAAGGGAGGTCATAGTCTCCCTATACTCATCACTCATCAGACCAATGATTGAGTACAATGCCCCATTCGGAATGTATCTGACGACACTTGCAGCAGCTGGAGAGGCCACAAAGTTCCTCACCAAAAGGATAAAGGGTCTCAAACATCTGTACTGAAAGAACTCCAGCTCTATTCAGTCGCCACGCTCAGCTCAGAGGTGACCTTGCCTAACAATAAGGGCCATGTCAAACCCAGATTTGATGAATATGCTTCACCTCAAAAATCTAGATCCGGAGACTTAAACCTGGATAGATTCATCACCCAAAGACTCCTATGCTGTGTGAGGCAGAGCACCTCGCTGGCCTTGTTCAAGAGAAATCTTGACCAATGGATGGGAGATGGATTACCTCAGTGTCACTGCTCAACAGAGGCACAGCAAAATAATGGGTATAGTTGATAGCCTAGTATGAACCTATGAAGTCCATCCTATTACTATTAGTACCCCCTCCATTGTGCTGTTCAGTAACATTCTCCATGAATTAAGTCACTTTTTAGCTACTGTTACTCTCTACGTATCCTCCAGTAATTAAGGTCCCTTACTTTAACAACAAAAAAACATCAAATTTCAGATACACTAATTCACAAGGAAAAACCTGCAATATATCTCCTTACATTGAATTCCTTTCAAGTCCATCCCCTACCTTGTGTACAGAATAGCATAACACCTTAATATATATTTAAGAGAGTGTAACTGACCAACTTCTGATCTTGCAATCAACCTACCTCTCAACCTCTTGGAACATAAAATCTGGACAAAGCCAAAATTAATTGGGGACAAAAGCCCAAAAATAGGGACAAACTTTAAATATTCTCTTACAAACTTAGAAAAGTGGCTAGAATAAAATCTTTGGTGTTATCACCCATTTTCTGAAGTATATGAAGCTTGAAACTCAAATGTTTGCCATTATTTAGTGAATTCAATCCTCACAAATTTCCTGGAAAATCACAAATTTTATGAGGAACAGACCAAAACTACGAGGCAAAACTCTGGACATTCTGCAAAAATCTAGACCATTCAAAGGTACACCTACCAGTCAGTGGTCTTTACTATCATATCTCTCCATTACATTGCCAAAAACGAGTAGCATCCACTCACCAGGATGGGAAAACAAACAACTTAAACATGTTATTTATACAAAATAATAAAACATCTAGTCATGCTTTCATTTTGCATAACTCTTCTCGCCAATGACACAGTTCTAGGACCTGTGCTTATTTCCATTTTTATGGCAGACTTTGACATTTCAGGAGATATCTGGGCCAGTAAGTTTGCTGCGGACACAAAGCTGGGGTCAAAATCGTCAAATTGATGTTTGGGCATTGCCAAAGAATACAGCATTTAATGCAACAAAAATCATTAATCTGGGGACAATAATCCCTGTTATCCCAATGCTCTAAACAACATTCTCCTTTTTGAAACTTACTTTGTAGGGTTTCAACCACGAAAAAGGAAAGAGAAATTATTTTAATTATTTCAATTCTGCTTAAATATTTGAGTTGCACTTAGAGACCTCTGTGCCAATACTACTTTGTACTTTTTCTGCTAGGTTCTATCTGTTTGAATTTTTATGTTTATTCTGGAACCTTATAAGCAGCTGTGGGAAGATTGTGTTTTTGCATTATTCTGCACTTCTATTTCAACAAGTAGAATTATTTCTAAAAGGTATCGGTTTGTATTTTAAACCCTGCTGGCCTAGTTTAATTCTCAGATGTGGTATAACTGTGTACTCCTGTGAGATTTTGAGCCTTAGTCATTTATCATTGCATTTTGTTTCCATAAGCAATGTTACCGGTAAACTTTCTGCATACTTTGGTCTATAGTGAGAGGACTGTCTGTACTCCAGTTTGTGCTTCAGTGCCTTTATATTCTGCTTACCTTTTATCTGCTTACAGCTGTGCAGTGTGAAACAGCTCCCGTATTATCTTTCTTTGATTGTATGCCTCTCTAGCTAGCATGCTTGTTCTTACTAGCCCACCCATCCTTTTGCTGTTGATTTAAAATAAGGCCGTTATCTCTGGCCCCCACACCTTATGATAACCTGATTTCCAAAGTCCCATCTAGCCCTGTTGTATAAGTATTTATCTACTCTTCCCATCCCTTATTTTCCACATATCCATGATACTGAGTGCCCACCCAACAAACCAGTATTGCTTGACTACACTTCCTTTACTACATATTGCCTCCTGCTCATTTTCCAGGATCTCAGCAAAGCTTGGGAGTCCTAGCCTGCATTCCAGAAGTGTTTTACTTGTATCCAGTCTCATTCAGGCAAAGTACTTTTGACTGCTAAATTGCACTTTATTTTGAGTGACCACTACTGTTACCTGCTTTTGTGTGTGTATTTCACAGATTTTTTTTTTTTTTTTTTGGTAAAAAATAAATGCTGTATGACTGTCTTGAAATTGCCTTCAGCAAGGGATTTCCAGCTAGCTGTTTAAGTGGGTTGTGGTAGCATTTTGTTTGTGGGTCTCCTACTGTTTTTTTTTTTTTACATTAGGAGGACATGGTGTATTCATCTTGTGGCAGGAGAGTTTCCCTGGTCTACTTGAGTTGGGAAATGCACAAAATGACTCGTAGTGTAGTCATTTTATTGGCCAGAGGGCTAGTTAGTTAGTTTTCTGTTTTTTTCTGGGTTGATATAAATTTTGCACATTTACTTGGGTTAGCAGTGCCCTGTAAAGCAGCAAATACCTAGAAAGAATGGTTCATAAAACTGTACCCTGTAAAGCAGCAATATAGCACAAATACTGTGTGCACCAACAAGCTTTGAGCAGCTAGTTGGGAGTCAAATGGCAATACTTAAACAAATAATATTTAGCTAAATCTGTATTGTATAAAATTAAAGTTAATTGAATTTAGTACTGTTTAGCATAATCTGCTACAATAAAGCACCCTTAATAGCCTTCTAACCCTAATACACCATCCCATTGTAGTTTACAAATCAAAGGACAGGCCAGTATCTACATGCAATTCCCTAACGTCTCTGTAGCCAGCTTGGTGGATATGGTCATCTTCAGACAATGTAGCAATTCTCTCATGTTTACCGACAACCAGTTAATCCTTAAAGAAGCAGAAAGTATGCGAGTTGTGTACTTAAGACACTGGAGGCTAAACTCTTGCATGAGTGCACATCAGGTTGTCGAAATCATGCACACAACACCTACCTCTCATACTACTCAACACACACAGACTAATGTATGCCGAGACAATTAAAAAGCAATCTTTCTAAATAACAAAGATTGCCTAGCTCACCTGCTGTCAAAGCTATTCCTCAGCAAGTTCAAAGGTACTCAGAAAAAACAAGACATTACACCAAACATACTGTCACTCTCAGTGAAGCCCCAAAAGCAAGCAAACACACTTCCCAGGACTCTCATCATAGTGGGTTTCATGTAAGGTATACTGATGCCCCTTTAACCAGACTGAACAAGGAGAAAATAACTGAGTTGCTTATCTTGAGCCAGAATTCACCAAATCACTCACACACTCAAGTCATTATGCCGCAGTTACCAAAACAATTCCATCCCAGTCCACATAAGTGAAAGTGATCCAAGATACACCTACCTAGACTATGAAGAAAGACATGAAGCAACTTTCAGACTGTCTCGCTCACGCTGGTATGAGCCTAGCTTTGAACAGCATATTAACATCACCAAGGATGATTCCACAACACAAACAGAAGATGACTGACTTTAATAATTGGCGTAGTTCCTGATGTCATTCTAGGGAGGTACAATATTTGTCAGCTTGGGAGGATATGGTTAACAAACCATGTTTCTTTGCCAAGGATAGTCAGTACCTGTCCCCTCTAGGCTTTCGAATACTGTCTAAAACTTTATCCACTCCATAGTGCCTTTTTTAGATATTGCCTGATTGACAAACCTACTGACATAGCAAAATCAACTCAACTGAACCTGAAGATGTTACTGCTCAATGCCAGAAGCCTAAACAAAATACTACACTCCCTCCAAGCCCTCCTCACATTCCCTTCAAGCCCTCCACACACTCAAGAATAAAGACATCTGTGCAGTTACTAAGACATAGTTCAACCAGCAGAGAATATTCCAGCACTGCAAGGTTTCAGTGCCTTTTGGCACTTTTAGACCAATAGGAGGAGGTGTCTCAGTATTTATTTATTTATTTAACATTAGTTAACTGGGAAAGTCTGACATAGAACAAAGCCAATTTTCAGCAGAGGCCCGGGGAGAAATGATCCAGATGCATGCCTTTGAATGTAGGAGGAAACTGGAGCACCCGGAGGAAACCCACACAACTGCAGGGAGGACATACAGACTCTGCACAGAAGGCACTCCAGCCAAGAATCGAACCGAAGAACCTCTTGCTGTGAGGAGACAACGCTACTGCTGCACCACTGTATCGTCCATCAATAACAAGCATGCCTCTAGAGTGGTCAAACAGGAGGACGTGCTGGAGTTCTTCCACATGCAGATCATGCGACAAAATCCTGTACCATATCCTACCCAGCTACAGGTCACCCTCCATGTCCCAAGAAGCTCATAATGCATACTTAGACCTACTGGAGACACTTAACATCCAACCTAACACCCTACTCATAGAAGACTTTAATTACTCCTCTATACACTAGGAATTCTACACAGCCTCAATTCTACAGGCAGAGAGATTGCTGGACTTCATAAATACAAACACCCTTGACTAAATAGTGAATACACCCATTTGAAGCATCAACATACTGTACAGTACCTCATGCTTACAAATATGAGAGAACGCTGGACAACCCCCTCCCCCCCCCCAATGTTTTATTCTCCCTGGTCCAACCATAAAGCTGACTCCTCTGAAATCAAGATCAACTCCATAATCCCATTAAAACCAGTAACAGGAACTATTCCAAGGCAAATTACCTTTTATTAAAAGGTGGATTTCAAAATGTAATGCCCTCCAAACACAAAGAACACAGCATCCTTTGCTGAATTACTCTCAGGAAATTCTGTGCAACCATGTCAATGGCTGCACAGAGGCTGCTGTACCTAGAAAAAGTAAGCCCAGTACTAGCCCCAGAAACAAACCATCCTGGTGGCATACCAAATCAAACAGGATATACAATAAAGGAAAAAAATGATGGCAAAAATCAGGAAGGATACTTCTCATGAAGATACAAACTCCGTCATCAAAGTAAACAGGCAAATAAGAGGGCTAATCAGATCAAGCAAAGCCAACTTTGAACTGAAGATAACCTTCCAGGTGAAATATATCCATAACATCTTCTACAGCTATGTGAGAAACCTCAAGGGCAGTACACAGCAATGTGCTGAACTGGTGGTTAATGGTGCCACATTCACTGAACCTGGCAATGTAGTGAACCTGTTAGTGGAGAAATTTGGTTCTGACTTTACCCCCCTTTCGCCTTCAACCACTCCCCAAAAATACCATCAAACATACCCCCTTCCAACTATAACTAGGGAGCATATACTGGCTGTACTTACTAAAGCCAAGAATATGACCTCAATGGGCCCCAATAACACCCCAGGATGCCTACTGAACAGTCTACAATATGTCTTATCAGGGCCCCTGGAGTCATTATTCAATTATAGTCTTAAAACAGGCTTTGTGGCATGTGAATGGAATAGTGCAATGGTCATCCTCCTTCATAAGGGAGGACCTTCAGCAGATCCTGGAAACTACACATCCATTAGTCCGACTAGTCTTATTTGCAAAGCAATGGAAAGAATTATCATGGAAATTATCAACAAGGACAGAGGTGACCTCCAGACAATGCAGCCATCCCAATCTGGCTTTGTCAAAGGAAGGTCATGCTTACTAAATCTGATGAACTTTTTTGAAAAGGTCACTAAAGCAATGGATGAGGGGAAAACCATGCATTTGGCCTACCTACACCTGGCTAAAGCACTTAATACAATAGCCCACTTGGTCACTGTCAACAGACTTATGGAACTACGTATAAACCCGTTTATAACACGATGGATAGCTAGCTGGCTCACTGACAGGGCCCAGAACATTAGAATCAGTGAGGTCACCTACACAAAGAGGCTGTTTACCAGTGGAGACCCCCAGGGCTCTGTGCTGGGCACACTCTTTGCAATCAACTTCTCAGATGTCAAAAAGAATGTCAAAGGCCTACTGCTGATCAAGTACACAGATGATTGCAAACTGGGAGCAGTCAATGAATCCACTCAAGATGAAAACACCCTTCAGGAAGGTCTAATACATACAAGTGCTTGGTGCCAAAGCCATGGTTTAAAACTCAAAAGCAAAAATAATGCATTATAGTACCTTTTGGGAAGTCTACCACCCTGGGTGACTATGCCATCAATAAAACACCCTTAAAAGATGATTCACTAGACAAGGACCTGAGAACTCATGTAGACAGTAACCTAGCCTCTGACCACCATGTGTCCAAGGTAGTAAGAAAATCTCCTTCTGTGTTGCTTAACTTATAAGCAAAGGAATGGCATCTAGGTCCAGAGAGGTTATACCACTGTATTCGGCCCTTATCAGACCCATCACACAGTATAATGCCCCTTTGGTGGGTGCCTGACCAGACACATGCAGTAACTGAAACGTTTACAAAGGTTCCTTACAAAAAGGACACAGGGAGTGAATACAATCTCCTACTCTAACTGCCTCAAAGCTCTGTCCCTTTACGTGGTATCATACAGACTTCTGAGAGGTGATCTTTGCCTGGCATGCAGGCCGTACCTTGGACCCTGTTTTGATGAACATTTTGCACATCCGCAAAACAAACAGCAACAGAACTACTAGATTAAAAGACAAAGACCTAAATTGTGCTTGTGACATAAATAAGACACATTGGAGAGACAGACGTGTTTCTCACAGAATTCCAGTCCTCTGGAACAGGCTCCCCCATCCATGTGAAGCAAAGTTTTTCCCTATCACTTTTAAGTGCAACCTGGACTAAAGGATGGGTAATCAGAAATTCACCTCTGGTCTGGTTCCTATGTCTTTGATGAACAGAGGCAGTCAGTAAATTGCCACCTATAAATCAAATTTGTGGGTCACATTTGGGTTCGGCGGCTAGGTTTATAAGGGCCCTAGGGGTCGTTAGCCTAGGATACACCTACTAACCTATGAATCTTGGGAGTACTTATTGGTAAATCTTTTTTCAGTTTAAAGCCATCATGTCACCATTAATCAGAAGTTGCTATGCAGTCATTAGTGATATTTTGGCATTGAGTAGGAATCAAAGAGTGCTTATACCTTGTTTATATCTCTCATCAGACCTGCTCTACGGCACTGCGTTGCAGCCAGCATCTACTCTTGTTCCCAGATTAACGGACAGGAAAGCATTCAAAAATTCTTTACTGAGCAGATTTTTAAAGTTAAGTCCTCAAATTGCAAATTTCATCTCGATTTATTTTCAATTAATTACAGACTTATTAAGGGGAATCTAATTCTAATATACAAATGCAAATATGATACGGTTATAGCAGCTACCACGGGTACTGAATTTTCAAGTCGCTCTAAGGTCACTAGAAACAACCAGGAGCATGTTAGTGTCTTCAAGCACCAAGACTCTCTTTTTTTTTTTTTTTTTTTTTAAAAGAAACATCTTTATTAAATGATCACATATGACATAGACAATTTTACATTTATATAAATGAAAACAAACCATACTAACATAATTTCAGTTGCAAACTTTATACAGTACAAAACATGTTGACACAATTGTAGCTGCAAATATTATACCTCACTTAAAATCTATCCAGTCGTCAGTCAAACATTACATAACTCATTTAATTCCTGCCTTCTTTTAAACCTCGTTCCTCTTCTGCATGTATTGTTCCCATAACTCCCATTTTTCATATGTAATTTGCTCCTACCCTTTTCTAAAGATCCCAATCTCAGTTGTTTTAGATCTGTTACTATATTCGCTACTTCTAGTAAAGTTTGTTGACACTTTGGTTTCCATTTTCTTTTTTGGCGGCCACCATAAGTAGATTCAGCAAGGCCTCACTGTGTTTAGGCAATTCCAATTCTGTATCATAGCTCAAAAAATCATTTTCTTAGCTACACCAAATTTCTCACTCAATATCTCTGTCAGAGCAGTCTGCCAGGAAGTCTGCCAACTCATTACACTCCCAGAAAATGTGTTCCCAGTTACCTCTTTCTTTCCCATCACACCTCCAACATTTGCTGTCTACCCAAGGAAAAAATTCTTTGGTGTCTACTTGAGGTATAAAAATACCTATGTAAACACTTCCAAGCAAATATCCTAAATCATTTACACTCTGTTGCATATTTGGGAGGCATACATTTATCTCCCATTGCTTCCTTGTGAATTGCTTATCCAATCTCTCTTCCCAACCCTTTCTAATCTTCGCTGATTGATTTTTATAGTTATCACACAATATTTTATATTACTAATTACCCCTTTCTTAATGGCAACTTCTGTTCTAGAGTCTAATAAAAACTCTACCAGTACTGGTCTTTCATTTAATCACCTTTATTTCTTTCTCTTCACCTATATTCTGATATCCGTCTTTGACAGGGAAGGCAATCTCTAACCTGCAGTCCAAATAAATTATTGACATCTGCCCATTCGATTTCCTTTCCCTCTCTAATTATTTGTTCCCAATACCTTGTTTCCTTTGCCAGTTTTCTCTAACAAATTCCAGCTCCTTCTTGCCTACTGTCTATATCCCTAATTGCAGTCATCCCTATCGGCAGAATCTCCTTTCTAAATTCCTGTGTTGGCTTAGTTCTTAGAATACTTTCTGCTAATTTATGGATATCATATTCTATATGATTATTGTTATCCTCCTTAAAAGGCCTGCATCCAAAATCCCAGTGTCTCCTTGTTTCTTCAGCTTCCCCCTGTTTCATCCTCATCCCTTTCCACTTTGAATTATAGTTTTCTGCTTGTGCTATGTATAGGAACCTTAACTGTGCTGCTCTGAAATACCTCTTCAAATCGGGTAATCTCAAGCCACCATGTTCTACTGGAAAAATCAGCTTATTCCACTCAACTCTTGCTATCTTCCCCTCCCAGTTAAAATCCTTCAGCTCTTTATTAATTGCCTCTGGTTGATAAAAATATGCCTGACCTGTACATAAGACTAAAAGGACTACAAACATTTTGTTTGTATCTTACTATTGATATCCATATTTGGAAGATGGCCAGTTGACCGTTGGCAAGTCTTTGTGATGTTGTAGAAAACCAAACACTCAGCAAAAATCCATCCAGGCACAAAGTCATGCACACTACAAAAAGATAGGGAACCCCGTCCATGAACAAAACTACACAGCGAAATGCTGTAAGGCAGCAAGAATAACCACTACATTATAGTGAACAAACAACAATTCAAAATGCCTGATGGAAAGAGGCAAACATGTCTTCTGCTCTGCAAAACATGAATACATTATGAAAGCTACCCATAGAGAACATCTTAGTTAACAAGCTGCTATACGAATTTTTAAATGAATTCCTTATTTTTTTTTCTCAGTAAGAATTACAGAAGGAAGCAATTCTGGGCACATTGTGGGAGCTGAGAAGAGCACTCCTGGCTAACATCAAAGCCTGAAACAGTACTAATTTCATGAATTGTACCCTAATTTAGGAATATAATCCATTCCTGTCATGGTAATAGAAACCCCAACTACTTGGAGAAATTAAAAAGAAGCTATACAAATTAACTTGCTGCTAATGCTACATGTGATTTTTTGAACAGTTGGATTATGCAAAACAAGCAAAAAATGCAATGACAAATATGCACACGCACATGTATGCGCACGCACACAGAACTGTCTGCCTTGGGTGCATCTGGTCCTTGCAACTTTCAAAAGTGCAGGCAAAATCTTAAGGATATTTAAGCAGCACAGAACATGGCAGACGTGAGAGGGACTGTCGCTGTTGTGTTCTGTAATAGAGGTCTATGCAAGCAGTCTAAATATTTACTGGACTAGCAAGAAATTACCACTTTTACATTGCATAAAGCTCCTATGCTAATCAGGAAGAAAAGCATTCATATGCAAACAAATGTCTATTAATCTCATCTACTCTATGTTATCTGTAAAGATTTTATGATTCTTTAAAGGAAGAGGGATATGGAAGATTTTAAGGACCACTGACACTGATGCAGAGAGATAAGACTCTGACCTAAACAATCGAGGAATATCTAGCATCCTAGGTTCTGCAGCAAACAAGAAGGGAGAGTGGCAATGAGCAGCCGATGCCAACTCACCTACACTCAGGAAAGGAGGACAAGCAGCTCAGCCCACTGCAACATCAGCACTGATCTGGAGTATGCGGCTGGATTGCAGCTCAGCCCACTGCAACATCAGCAATGATCTGGAGTATGTGGCTGGATCGCAGCTCAGCCCACTGCAACATCAGCACTGATCTGGAGTATGTGGCTGGGTCTTCTCGATTGTATTATGCAGCTACATTCATGGGGCATGTATGGGAACGCACACAGCCACAGAAGAAGGCATATCTGCATCCATCAGCACAATCATCAGACACTGGTAGAAAGTTTAGGGACAGAAAATGCTTGAATGACAGCCATACAATAACCAGCTCTAGGCTGGTTACGGTGAACAAGTGAAAACCATTACAGCAGTAGCTAGTTTGTTCAAGACTAAGAGGCGGTGAAAGTGAGAGATGCACGCTTTTCATCAAAAGGGGGGAAAAAGCTTTTATTTAAATTCTGTATATGTTTTTAGTTGCACTTATAGTGACCTGTGTGATGATTATTTTTTTTATTTCTCTACTTTTTGTCCATGTTTGAGCCAAAGGTTATCTGTTTGGATTTTTTTTTTTAGTTTGTTCTGGAACCTTAGTCTTGTAATATCATTTGCAGTTCTGGGAGGATTGTATACTACTGCAAAACTGTAGCATTGTTTAT
Source organism: Protopterus annectens (assembly GCF_019279795.1). Lineage (NCBI taxonomy): Eukaryota > Metazoa > Chordata > Ceratodontiformes > Protopteridae > Protopterus > Protopterus annectens. Next base: position 1,705,148,701 of record NC_056729.1, on the reverse strand, counting down.
ACAGTACACTGCAGTTCTATTTCCATAAGTAAATTACATGCAATTTTTGCATTTTTACTCCAGTCTGTGGCCTCAGTCTTGCAGCGTCATTCGCAGTTGTGCCAGGACTGTGATCTATTTGAGCCTCATTTAGTCATGTATTACATTTTTCCATTAACAGCGTTACTGGTAAATTACTGCATACTTGGTGCCTTAGGATGTGGTGGGATTGCAGTAGTGGCAGTACTGTGAATTCTGCTCCAGGATTTGTGCTTCAGTATGTTTTACAGCTGTATATACCTGCTTAAAGTTGCATTCCAGTGCTTTTCTATTTAGCTTGCTACTGTTTTTTTAGCCTTCCCCAGCCCCTGCTGAGACATTAAGCTAAAAGTTTCCTAAATTCTACCCATAGGACTAGAGTGCCAGATTGCATTTTTTCCCAACCCTCCCCTTATCTTGCTCTGGTTTTTAAAGGTGGAGTCTCTGGCTTCTGCCTGCTATCGTAATCTGATAACCAAAGTCCCTCCCTCACCTCTTTCATTGCTATTGTCTGTTCTGTAATCTATTCAAATACTTTCCCACCCAGTGTTTTTCACAGTACCATAACACTAAGTCCCCACCCAGGAAACCAGTACTGCACTTGAGTAAACCTCCCTTACTACAAATGGTCTCCTTCTCATTTTTCAGAGCTTCCATTTGCTTGGTGCCTTCGCCAGACTCTGGGGGGGGGGGGGGGGGGGCTAACTAGATCTTTATAAACTGGGAACCAGACACAGCCTCATACTCAATGGAACAATTATTTCTGGACTTTATCAACACAAATACCCTTGACCAAATAGTGCTCACACCCACCAGATGTTCACTGGACCTGCTACTCACCAATATGGGAGAGAGCTAGATAGCTGTACGCTCAACACCTCCCCAAGTGTCAAGTCCTCACTGGTGATATCAGACTACAGAGTTGTTTCCTTCAAAATGAAATCAACTTAGTAATCCCAGGAAACTCTGTAACACAGTTAGCAACTATTCCAAAGCAAACTACTTCCTATTAAGTGATTTGTTTGTGTCTTTCGGCTTTTCCGGTTAGGGGTCGCAACAGCGGAACTCCGGTCCGCTAATAATTGCCAGTAGATTTTTTATGTGCCGAGTTTGCCAGCCCTGACGCACAACTTTCAACGAAGGTACGCCCATTCACGCATGTCTCCACACAGAAGACGCACTAGCTGAGAATCGAACGGCCCAACGTCTTGCTGTGAGGCGACAATGCTACCGCAGCACCACCACCGCAGTCTACTTCCTATTAACTGATAGTTTGTCAAATTTAAACGTCCATCCCAATATCAAGTTCACAACAACCTATGCAGAACTGTTCAGAGACCCTGTACAACCATGTAAATGACTGTACAGAGGCTGCTGTACCTACTAGAAGGAAGCCCAAAGCAAACTAAAAACAACTCACATTAGTGGAATCCTAACTTTAATAGGGTATACAACAAAAGGAAAGAAGTCAAGGCTAAAATCAGGAACAGCATAAGATAAGAGCTTGCTAAACTAAACCGGAAACTAAGAGGACTAATTAAGTCGAACAAGGCCAATTATGAGATCAAGATAACCCCACCGGCTAAAGACAACCACAAGGCCTTCTAAAACTTTGTTATTAACCTCAAATATAGCAAACATCAGTGTGCCAAATTGGTCAGTGTGCAACCTTCACTGAACAGTGTGATATAATCAGTTTGCTGGCTGACAATTTCAGATCAAACTTCACCCCCTCACTCCCATCTCCCCAGTCACCCCACATGAGATACCTACTAGCAACCCTCCCCCCGAACTATTAAAAAGAAGAAGGTCCTGGCAGTGCTTGCTAAGGCCAAAAACACAGCCTCAGTGGCCCCAGACAATATCCTGGGATTACCTTCTAAATAGCTTGAAACATCATCTAAAAGGGCCACTTGAGTCACTTTCCAACTACAGCCTCAAAATGGACTTTGTACTAAGAGAAGGGAAGACTCCAATGGTTATCCCACTTCACAAGGATGGACCACTAACTGACCATGGACAATACAGATCTATTAGTCAGACTAGTCTAATATGCAAAACCATGAAATGATTTATCATGAAAATGAACAAAAACAAACAACCATCAGACACTAGACCCAGTCAAGTCAGACTTGGTCAAGAGTCATGCCTACTAAACCTGGTAGGCCTCTTTCAGAAGGTCACAAAAGCACTGAATGAGGGGGAAATGGTGCATATACCACCTACCTGGACCTGGATAAGGCAATTCATATCCCATTCAGATATAGTGGACAAACTCACCAAACTACACATAAAGCCCTACATAACTTGATGGATTGCAAGCTGGGTCACAGACAGGACCCAGGAAGTCAGAATTGGCAAGGCCACCTCCACCAAGAGACCTGTCACCAGCGGGAAACCTCAGGACTCTGTGCTGGAACCACCCTTATTTGGCATCTACTTCTGGGAGATAAAGGCCAATGTTAAGGGCCTTTGGCTGAACAATTTCACAGATGACTGCAAATTGGGAACTTTCATAGATTCCCCCGTGACACAAACATCTTACAAGAGGATCTAACAGGGACAAATGACTGGTGCCAAAGTCACTGACTAAAGCTCAACACCAAGAAATGCATTACAGTGCCTTTTGGGAAAACTGATACTCAGGCTAATTACTCCAACAATAAGGCAACCCTAAGAGTTAAGCCAGTAGTCAGGGATCTGGGAACATATGTAGACAGTAATGTGGCCTTTGACCAATATGTGGCCAAGAGAGTAAGAAAAGCATTCTATGTCATCCAACTTATAGTTAGGGGCATAATATCCAGGTCCAAGGAAGTCATAGCACCACTTTATTCAGCCCTTATTAGATCCATCTTTGAGTATAAAACCCCCTCAGAATGTAAATGATCAGACATATGCAACAGCTGGAATGCCCACAAAGGTTCCTTTCCAGGAGAATCCAGGATATAAACACATTGTCCTATAAAGATGACCTTAAAACGCTCTCTCTATATATACAGTCTTCTACAGTTACTGAGAGGAGATCTCTGCCTGGCATACAATGCATCCTCAGATCCAGCTCTGACGGACCCTTTGCACATCCACAAAGCAATCATCATCCGTACCACCAGATACGAAGATTTATTAAATTTTGCTCTTTGACATAAATGAGACATGCTGGCGAGATAGATATGTGTCTTAAGAGTATCCCCATGCCCTGGAAAAGGCTCCCCATCCATGTGAAGAAGAGTCCATCCCTTACCCTATTTAATCATAGCCTTGACCATCCTCATCAGCCCTCGTTTTCCCCATTTTCTACATGGGGTCAGAAAGTCATGTTAAAATACAGTTGTGTACACTTACCATAAATGTAGATGTCCGAGTGTATTCAATGTTGCAGTCATTACAGTTGGGTAATCTGCTGGCAGGTTGCCCTCAGTAGGCCTGATTAACAAAGTCTTGGGTCCTGCGTCCGTTGTTGTCCCTTCTTCCATGACATCAGGTCGTCAGGGGTATAAAACATGCAGCAGACGCCATTACATCAGTTTTTCTTGCCCCAGATGTCAGGTGCCCCCCAAATGGGGAGCAAAATAAATAAATATATATATATATATATATTTTTTTTTTAAACACAAAAATATACCTCCAAACAAAAGCAAATACACCAAAAAGGCTTTTAAGCTTAGTAAAAGAATGTAGAGGTATAGTAAGAGAAAACCAGGGGGCTGGAGGGAGGGTAACCAGGACTGCAACAGTGAATACGCTCGAACATCCACATTTATGGTAAATGTACACAACTGTACTAAGTTCATCGTGTTTCACTGTTGCAGTCGTTACATTTGGGTAGATTCCCAAAGCTATGGCTTGGAGGATGGATTTATACAGCATTAGGACCAGCTATAAGGCCCTGCAAAACAGCAGTGGCAAAGCCAGCTCTGGATTTAGAGAAAATTGGTAAGTGATGATGCTTGGTGAAAGTATGAACTGAACTCCAGGTAGCAGCTTCTAGAATATCCCAGGTAGGAACACCTCTGAGAAAGGCTGTTGAAGTAGATGCAGCTCTGGTGGAATGAGATCCAATCCCCTGGGGGATAGGTTTTCCATGGTGCTTATAACAGAAATGAATACAATGGCTTATCCATTTAGAAATGGTTTGCTTTGAAATAGCCTTCCCCTCTGCCCCTGTAGCAAATGCTACCAGCAGTTTTTCAGATTTTCTTTGAGATTTAGCCCTGTCCAAGTAGAATCTAAGTTGTCTGTGCACATCCAATGAATGCAGAATTCGTTCCCCCTTGTTCTGTGGATTGGGAAAGAAGGTTGGTAAATGAATGGACTGATTAAGAGCCACACTGGATACCACCTTGGGCATGAATGATGGATTGGTCCTGAGTGACACCCTGTCCATATGAAAGATGATGAAAGGCTCCACTGCCATAAGGGCCTGTAATTCAGATATCCTTCTAGCTGAAGTGATTGCTAAAAGGAAGGCTGTTTTCCAGGAAAGAAATTTTAAGTCGGCAGTAGCAGCTGGCTCGAAAGGAGGTAGAGTGAGTTTTTCCAATACAAAGTTAAGGTCCCAGGCAGGGGTTGGAGCTCTCCTGGGTGGTCTCAATTTTTGTTGCCCCTCTGAGATACTGCTTTAGAAGAGGATGAGAGAAGAGGGGGGTTTCTGTGTTGTAATGAGCTGAAATGGCTGAAGCATGGATTTTTGTGGCAGAAAAAGACAGGCCCTTGTGAAGCATCCCAGTTAGGTATTGCAAAATCTGAGGTAAACTAGGCACTGCTGTGCTCATCCCTTGAGATTGATTCCAGGCACAGAATCTTTTCCATTTGTCAGCATAAGATTTTCTAGTACTAGGTCCTCTCACCTCCAAAATGACATCTATCACAGGTTTGCTGAGGGATGCCAAGGGGGAATTTAAATGATTAGCCAAGCTGCAAGATTCAATGTTTGGAGCTGTGGGTACAGAATTTGGTTGTCCTGCTGAGACAGTAGGGAAGGTGTCTGAGGCAGGTGCCATGCTGAAATGTGTGACACACTGCGCAGGAGTGGGTACCAGTGTTGGCCAGGCCAGTCTGGAGCAATCAAAATAATTTTTGGTTTGTCCTGTTTGACTTTTAATAGAACCTTGGAGAGCAGAGGCAGAGTGGGAAAGGCATAGACCGATAGGTTTTTCCAGCTGAAGGACAGAGCATCCACTTTCCAGGCTTTTTTGTGATGAGTTCTTGTACAAAACTGGTCCAACTGGTAGTTCTGGGGTGAAGCAAAAAGATCTATGTCTGGGCTCCCCCACTTGCGTGTCAACATGCTGAAAATCCGTGGTTCCAGTTTCCATTCGTGTGGGTCCATGAGCTTTCTGCTTAGGTCGTCTGCCAGAACATTCAGCTTTCCTGGCAGGAATTGAGCTTGTAGATGTACCTGGTAGCTCAAGGCCATGTTCCATAATGCCATGGCTAGTCTGCAGAACGGGTAGGAATGTGTACCCCCTGCTTGTTTATGTACCATATAACTGTGGTGTTGTCCGTCTTTATCAGTAATTGTCCTTGATGAAGGTAGTCCTTGAAGGCTGTCAGTGCATTCTGTACAGCTAGCATTTCTTTTTGATTGATATGAAGGTACATTTGATTTGGGCTCCATTTGCCCTGAATGCACTTCCATGCCAGATGAGACCCCCCCCCATGCATAGTCTGATGCGTCTGTAGTTAGGGTTTGGGCGGCAGGGGGTGGTGTGAATGGCAGTCCCTTATTTTGGTGGCAGGCCTCTGCCCACCATAGGAACTCTAGGCGCAGGCAAGGTATGATAGCAATCATTGTTTCCAGGCTGTGACAATGCTGACTCCATAAACTTTTTAAGTACCACTGAAGTTTCCTCATATGCAGTCTTGCATATGGAATTAGAAAAATGCAAAAGGCCATAAACCCCAAGGCTTGCAGTATTTGTCTTGCAGATAGCAGGGTTTTTGTGGCCACCTGTTTGAAGTAAGTCACCAAATGAATTTGCTTAGGCCACCTGTTTGAAGTAAGTCACCAAATGAATTTGCTTTTCTAATATAAGGAAAGCCATCTGGGCAGTTGTACTCAAGCTTGCTTCCAGGAATGTAATTTTTTGAGAGGGTACCAGTTGAGATTTCTTTTTGTTTATGGTGTACCCTAGACAGGTTAGAAGTCATTTTACAAACGCCAGATGTTTTAGAAGAATGGCCTGGTTTTCTGCCTGAATTAGACAATCGTCCAGATATGGATATATTTGATAATTTCTTTGTCTGCAAAACGCAATTACTGGAGCCAGGCACTTTGTGAATACCCTGGGCGCAGTAGACAAGCCAAAGGGCAGTACAGAGAACTGATAATGCATGCAGCCTGTTTTGAAGCATAGGTATCTTCTGCAAGATTCCCTGATTGGGATATGCAGGTAAGCCTCTTTTAAATCTAGAGTTGCCAACCAGGCATCCTTGCCTAGCATAGGAAGTAACTGTTGAAGAGTCAGCATCTTGAATTTTGGAATGTCCAAAAAGGTGTTTAGAGTAGACAGGTCCAGAATTGGACGCAATGATTTGTCTTTTCCGGGTACCAGGAAAAGTCTGGAATAGAAACCTTGTACTTTTCCTCTTCTGGTACTAGCTGAATAGCCCCCAAGTTTAGGAGGGAAAGTACTTGTTTCTGAGCCTCAACCCACAGATTTGGGGGCAGGTCTAGCCAACCCTTTGGAGTTGGCAGCATCTGGAAATGAAATCTGTATCCCTGGGACACTATATTTAAAACCCATTTGTCCTGGATTATTAGTTGCCAGTTTCTTGAATGAAGAGCCATATTTCCCCCCAAAGGGGTGGCTAAGAGATAAGTGCTTGGCAATTTTAAAGGGAAGTCATTTAGACTGTTTGCCATAGGGTGGTGCCTTGTTGTTTCCAGATTTGGAAGTGGAAGCACCCCATTGCTTAGTTCTGAAGGTCCCTTGGGACTGAAACCTGGTGCTTTTGGAATGTCTGGGTTTGGCTGGAGTCGCTCTGGAAGGAGCTGGAAAGGACCAGTTCTTAGTAGGCCACTGCCTACTAAATCTAGGGGGCTGTACTTGTAAGAAGTCTTTCACAGTTTGCATAGATTTAGCTTTATCTTCCATCTTTTTTAGAACTTCTTCAGCCTTATTGCCAAACAGGTGGTACTGCTGAAAAGGAGCATCCAAAAGTTTTGCTTTAACATGATCAGGCAGAGATTGCTCCTTAAGCCAAGCATGCCTTCTAAGCACAGGCCTAGTAACAGCAGCCCTGCAAGAGGCCTCTAAAAAATCAAAACCTCATTGCAAAGTATGTTTGCCAACTTGTTCAGCTGAATGTAATAAATCCTGTAAATCTTTATTCTCCACACAATCAGAAATCAACATCATTTTCTGTTTAAGCAGTCCCATGATATGTTGTTGATATTTTAGCATATGGAATTGACAGTTTAAAGCCCTGATTGCTAAGGTTGTAGAAGTATAAACTTTTTTACCCCATCTACCCAGCGCCCTGGAGTCTCTATCAGAAGGGGTAGGATTTTTAGCAGTAGAAGCCTTAATGCCCTTGGGTCCCTGAGAAATGGTTTCAGGATCTGCAACAGGATTTTTGAAAAGGAATTTGTGGGACTCCGGAACCCTGTAGTACCTGTCTGGTTTGCTAGGGGCCGGAGGCAAGAAATCAGGGGCCATACTGGATTCCGAAAACACATCATCAACAATGTCTAGTACACAAGGTATAGTCAAAGGCCTATGCTGAGGAAGAAGGAGGAAATCCCTAAGCCTCTTTTTGGATTCAGAGAAATCCTGACTTTCCCAGTGGAAATGCTCCCTTAAGGTATGTAAAGTTTCCCCAAAAGAGAAATCCTCATGTGGAGAAGCAGAGGGTATGGAATCCTCTGCATCAGAGTCCTCATAAGTAGGTATGGACAAATCCAGATCATTAGAAGAGTCAGAAGAAACAGAGACCTGTTCAGAAGATTCATAGTCAAGTTCAATCCTAGGCCTGTTGGAAGGGGGGGGGTGACTACCCCCTGATTAGAGTAATTAAATCTTCAGCCATTTTGATCATTTGTTTTTTAGGCATAGGGGTCTGAACATGTGGCCTGGGCGTTGGTTTTTCAGACATAGATCGAGATTTAGGCCTTAATACTGAAGTTGGAGTCTGTTTAATATGCAAATCTGTAGGCCTGAAAACACCCTCGCAAGCTGGTGCCTGCTCAGTGGCTCCGGATCCATCCAAGGTAGAGACATCTGTGGGTTCCATATGTGAAACATCTCACTGCATACCAGACTCCGAATGGGGTATTTGGGGCTGCGAAAGTGCCTCACTGAGTACCGGAGAACTGGCGACTGGCTTAGGAGAAGCGTCGTCGGCAGTTTTGGACCTCAACAGCCTGTCTCTGACTTTTTCTTTGCATTTTTTCGGTATTCCAGTAGTCAGATGGCTAACCGACGACATTTCTGGATAATTAAACCGAGAACCAAAATATTTAGAAGCAAAAATGTACCGACGACGGATAGTGCGTTGATTAAAGCACAAAACCAACAGCAAGGTATGTCGTGGTCATTGCCTAGGCAAGGAATACAGTACAAATGAAAATCTTTATGAGGTATTTGCTTCCCACAAGTAATACAGTTATTAACTTTTACTGACATCGGTAAGGAGCAAGAAAAAGTTTCCCCAATGGGGTACTTAGTTTTTAGTTGAAGACTTCGGTTCCGAAATTCGAAAACGAAAATTTCAGGAGTCGGCCAACCGGCAATTGCGAACTGCTTCTGTTTCGGGCACCGCGCGGCAAGAAAGACTCGTGTAATGGCTTCGGCTGCATGTTTTATACTCCTGACGACCTGATGTCATGGAAGAAGGGACAGCAACCGACGCAGGACCCAAGACTTTGTTAATCAGGCAGACTGAGGGCAACCTGCCAGCAGATTACCCAAATGTAATGACTGCAACAGTGAAACACGATGAACATCTGTCGCTATCTCTCTCAATTCAATTCCATACTTCTGCCTTCTTCGACACTCATGCCTGACCGTCGCAGATCTTGTCTCACACAATCCATCCACATCTTTGCTGGACTCCCTCGTTTCCTCTTATATTCTTCCTGCCTGTCACAAATCTTCCTCACCAGATTGTCTTCTGCTTTCTGCATGTGCCCAAACCACCGTAATCTGCTCTCTTTGATCTTTTCTGCAATTGGAGCTACTTTGGCTTCTGCTCTTATGTCCACATTTCTAGGTTTGCCCACAGTGTGCATCTTACCACCCTTCTCAGACACTACATTTCCATCAGCTCTAGGTTTCTCATTTGCTCTGCCTTTACTGCCCAGGCTTCTCTACCATACAGTAGTGCTGGTCACACCACTGTCTTGTAAACCTTACTTTTCAGCTTCTTTGGCATTCTTCTGTCATACACTACACCTGCCACTCTATGCCAGTTGGCTGCAGCCCCTCTGATTCTAGCTTTGACCTCCTCATTCAGACAGACTCAACCACCCCTCCCAGAAACTTGAAGCTATTAACTTATTCCACTCTCTTCCCTTCTATCTCAATTTTCAGCTTCTTCTGATTTCCCCAGTTTGCTGCCATTACCACTGTCTTATCTGTACTTAGTTTCATTCCATGTGCCTTCAGTTGTTCATTCCATTCCCCTATCCTTTGAAGTTTTTGTGCAGAGTGTGCCTGTAATGCCACATCGTCTGAATATAGCAACTTTGCTGATCTGTCCCCTCTGACCTGTTTGTTAATGTAAACCATCATAAGTATGAACAGCAGCGGGCTCAGAGCTGCCACCCACTCCCACTGGGAACCTCTCCGCGAGACCGAACTCTGTCTGTACTTGAGTCATTGGGTCCTTGTACATTCTACTGTTTCTGGGACTTCGAACCACCATAGTACTGCCCAAATCAGCTTCCTTGGAACCTTGCCATATGCTTTCGCCAAGTCTAGGAATGCCCAGTTGGACTTTTCTTCATCTTTACCGTCTTCTCAAATATCTGCCACACTGCAAACATCGGGTCATTTGTACTGCATCCTGATCAGAATCCAAACTGCTCATCTCCCATCTTACTTTCTACTACTCTGACTATCGTTCATCAATCACCCTCTCCAGAAATTTCATACATTATGGCAGCAGTCTGATGTCTCTGTACTGCCCACAGTTGTGGCTCTCCCCTTTGTTCTTGTACACTAGCAAAAGTATGCTTATTCTCCAGTCATCTGGACTACATCTCTCTCCATACTGCTATGAGTACCCTCAGGAGCCATTTCTCCCCTATCTCACCCAGCATCTTTATCATATATGCTGTGACCTCATCTGAGCCTGCTGCTTTCCCCGACTTCATTTTCCTTACTGCTGTTCTTACTTCTCTTAGGGTGGGCTCCTATACTTCTCTCATCATAGGCTCTGTCTGGGGCAGTACAGCTTTTGTGTGGATTTGTTCATTCAGAAGCTGCTGGAAATACTCCTTCCATCTGCCTTTGATCTCCTGTGGACTGCTGATCAAGTTGTTACTGGCATCCCTTATGAAGAGTGTCAATCTTCTTTATCTTTCTGTCTTATCCTTGCAAGCTTATGTAGCTTCTTTGTGCCACCTACTGAGTCACTTTCCAGAAGCTGGCAGAGCACCTGAAATGCCTGTTCTTTACTAATGCAATTCCTTTCTTAGCCTCTGTTAATCCCCTGGTATTCCTTCCTAGCCTTCTCCACCTTTTCTATCTCCCACTTTTTCTTGCACTCCTCCTTTCTTTTGATGACTTCCTGGACTTCTTCACTGCACCACTAGCTTTCCTTACATACCTTATTTCCATACCTGTCATGGCCACATATCTGCTCTGTAGTCCGCACGTATGCTGTTTTGAGATGCTGACATTCTTCTGCTCCGCCCATTTCCTCCTCTTCTTGGAGTGCTAGAACCCTGAATAATTCCTTGAACTGGTGTACTTTTTCTACAGTCAACTTCCAGGACTTCAGCCTGGTCTCTGTTGACCTTATAGCCTTCTCTGGCCACTGCTTGCAGCTGATTGTGGCAATCAGTGTTTTATGTCGAGAGCTGACTGATTGCAAAGTCATCCCCAGTAAAACAATGATTCTACCCCAGTGCACTTTCCTTACTAGGAAGAAGTCTACCCAAGTTGCATGTTGGACACTCTTGTATGTGATCTTGTGACTGTCTCTTTTTCTGAACCATATGTTGGGTAATATCAAGCCATTTGCCAGACAGAAATCTAGAATGACCTCTCCTTTATTTCTGTTGCCCCGCCCATGTGGACCCAGGCAGTCCTCATATCCTGTTCTGTCTGTCCCAATACGTGCATTTAAATGACCCATTACCAACACCAATACATGTTGTCCTGCTTTAGCTGGTAGGTCCTGCAAGTGCTGTCTGAATGCACTCTTTTTCTCATTATCACAATCCTTCTGTGGGGCACAGGATGAGATTATGAATACTGCCCTAACATTACACTGGAGTCTGATTGCCATGCGTCTATCACCAATTCTGATGACATCCCTCACTACCTTCTGAAGCCTCTCTCTCACCAGAATTCCCATGTCTAGCCTGTCCTCCTGAGTAGTAGACTCTGGATCGTAAGCCAAGTGGCTTTGCTGCACTGCCCTTCCATCTTGCCTCTTGGATACACAGGATGTCCAGCCTCCTCCGTACCATGATGTCATTCACTTCCAAGCTGCATCCTGTCAATGAACCTACAGTGAGTGTAGCAATTATCAGTTCATGTTTGGTAGGTTGATTGGTTTTACATCCAGCTTTCACTCAACAGACCTATCCCAGGTAACCCAAGCTGGGCAACTGGACATTGGCCAGCCAGCAGATTACTGACCCAGGGCTGCTGGTCTTTAGGGTGGGCACACACTGGCCAATAGGGTAACATATACCCCTCCCACCTTTAGCATGGGTCCCTGACATAGGTTGGAGTAGCAGGGTCCTCAACCCACTTACCACCAACAAATCTCCATGCCCATTTGGCGACATCAGTCAGCATGATCGACTCACCTAGAGCCATATTTTACACGGTCGAGTGGCGAGTCCTGTCACTGCATAGCCTTGACCAATGGATGGGAAATCAGAAATTGACCCCAGACTTGTTTCCATCTATCTGACAGAAATGCCCAAACTAATACACCTCACACACACACACACACACACACACACACACACACACAACCTTTAGAAACTTACTAACATATCCCCCTCCTAATAAACGCCCATGATACATAGGGACACAGCCGGGTTGGGTTGCACACCTATGCTTTAGGCCCTGGTGGTCATTAACCTACTTCATACCCATGAACCTATGGGTTACAGAAAAAAATGGCTTAAAATAAAACACCAGTAAAGACATAATTCAATAGAAGGGAGTTTTCATTAAAATACTACTGAGATGAACAGCTCATTATTAAAGTCCTAACTACGAACCAGATTACCTAGGTTCAATGAGTGATCCAGAGGCCTGAAAGAACAAGCAAGGAGACTGTGGGAGTGATTGGCCAGCGATGGCTTGCCCATCCTTTGCCATGATTGCTTCCATGCCTCCCAAACTGAGGAAAGTGCAGCACAGCAGCAGTGTTAGGGAGTTAACATGAAAGCATGCTAATGACAGTGTGAGAAGTCCAATGACATCAGAATGCAAATGAAACCAGCATGTAGGCTAAAGAAAACAACACTCTCTATTTCTGCCTGAATTATGGTCACTCCTATGGATAGTCCTTATTCAAAACAGGCCTATATGATAAAGTTTCAGCTTAGCTAATCTCCGATGGAGACGGCTGGGGGGAGGGTTGATGTGAGTTGCTAAACGCTAACCAATAAGAGTGAAGGAATGAATGGGTTGTAATCACCAGAAAACAAGAAAAGAAATTCCAACAAATATTACTGCTCAAAACACTGTGGTGGTGGTGCTGCCTCACAGTTAGACGTTGCACGTTCGATTCTCAGAGCGAGCGTTTTCTGTGTGTCGACATGCGTGGAGGGCGTTCCTTCACTGAAGGTTGTGCGTTAGGCCCGGCAAGCCAGCACGTAAAAATCTACTGCCAATCATTAGCGGACCGGAGTTCCGCTATGGCAACCCCTAACTAGGAAAAGCCGAAAGACAGATTACTGCTCAAAACATAACAGATAGCATGGAGGTGGTTAGCACTTAAACAATGGTTAACATGGTCAAAACTCTATACTCCTGCTTTTAATACTTTTTTATGGCTGACAAAGCATGTATTAGCAAAAATGTATTTTTATTTTGAAGAGCAGTGTTACTATACAGCAGTGGGTGCTATGTTTGCGCCCATCTATGCAGACTTGTTTGTAGGCTACAGTACCAGCCATAATTTATTCTTCTGTGTTGTGGATATGTGGCACAGATTTCTAGACGAGTATGGCCCTCTTTTCTGAAATACAAGATTTTGTTCTTTACTTAAATTAAAACAAGTGGGTACTGAATTCACAGTTAACCATCATTAGAATGAGATTTCTTTTCCGGATGTAACTATTAAAAAAAACAATCAAATGAATGTCTTCATACCACTCTGTTCAGAAATCAATTTACTAAGTTGCTACCCACTACAGATTGCAACACAAATATACAAAATCACTTCTCAGAATAAAACATATTTGTTCACTACCAGCAGATTATGAAATTTGCTTTCAAGACTTGAAAAAACATTGTACCAGAAAGGGATATGCATTTCATTCATTGGTGATTCATAGGTAAGTACTAGGCTAACAGTCCTTATGGGCCACTTTAAGCCTAGCCAATTTCCCTTAATGAAAGTCAAACCCTGCACCTCTTGTATATGTTGGCAAAGAACTTGGTAAACATCTAACTGATTCAAGACCCAAAAGCCAATTTATTCATTACACTTCCCATATAAAAAATAAAAATTCAAACTGACTTTTGTCAGTACTTTTGGTAATAACACTCACTACACTAAAACGTTAATCAATCATTATTGGGGTGTTTCACAAGTTGAACATGAAATTAACAAGTTGCTACCCCAATTTTGTTGCTACGTGTAAAAGACAGGTAAGAAAGTTGAAAAAATGCCTTAGCTCCAGTGGCATACCTAGAGTCTGTGCCTCCTGGGGCCGTCTTTAAGTTTGCCGCTCCTCCCCCTCACAAAATCATGGTCAAATGCCCCCCACAGCCATTCCAATGTCCCATTACTTGGCTATCTCTCTCCATTTACCATAAACATAGTAACGTGTATACTGTTTTATGCTTTACTTCTGCAATGATTATTTGGATTTCATTTAAAACTTTTATTTTAAATTTTATAGCACAAACAATGATAGACATCTGATAAAGCAACACAGTCTCACAATGAAAACAGACTTAGCATTAAAACTTCTCTGCCCTTGAAACTCTCATTCATTGAAACAGCACTGACACCCACATTCAAAGAATGTGCATCTGGCCAGTTGCAGATAAAGTTTACCTTTGGGCTGTTTTCAAATAATAGGCCCCTTGTGCACACACGTGTTCTTTGATTCACCTTCCTGATTGTTTTGAATTATATTCCTTGTGTAATACAGCACACTCGTTACAGCTTGTTATTATTTTGAACATTTTTCCACTAAGCAATGAAACAAAATGTATGAACCAATAATGACAAAACTGCCCAGTTCAGAACATTTCCATCATAAAAGTCCAATATCTGTAAATATGCCCAAACTCTGCAGAAGTAGTCATCTAAATAATTCCACATTAAAGAGATCTGTAACTAATGAAGCAGTTGTTGCTAGCAAACAACTTTATATTTCATTGTTTCATCTACAAATAAAGTGCCTGTTACCCTTGAAGAATAAACTTCCTATGTTACATTAAAAAAATGATAAGCTAGTAATATCGCAATAGGGAATGGATGGCAAACTGATAACAGGCTCATACTTACTAGGTACCTCTTCCAAAGGAGGACATTCACAGGACTGCAGCATCCAATCCATCTACATACTGTGGGAGTAAAACCCACAGCCTTCTGCATCAAAAGCAAGTATACTACCTGTTGTGCTACTAACAATGCAAACAGAATAAGCATATGCAGCTTTAAACTGCTCTTCCCCTGAAACTCAGAGCTCCTTGTAAAATTCACTTGACACTCAACTAAATCTCTCTCAACTTTGCAGCACAAGAAATCTGGAAAGAGCCAACATTTATTTGGGGGGGGGGGGACACAAAGGCTCAAAACCAGGGACAAATTTTAAACATCTCTTATGTAATCTTAGAAGGTTGCTAGAATAAAGGGTTTTTTGTTACCATGCATTTCCTGAAAGACAGGAAGACTGAAACGTACATGGCTATGACAATTTAACAAATTCAATTCTCAATGATTTGCCAGAAAACCACAAATTTTAAGAGGAAGAGACTAAAAGCATGAGCCAAACATTGCAGGCATTCTGTGAACATTTGGACAGTTAAGAGCTTGAACCACAAGTGGTTCAGGTTCTTGTTTCTTGTACCTAAGGTACAGGGTTTGAGCCCGAGTAACACTAACCACCAGATATACCTAACTGGGGCATTTTACACCCACAGAAAAACACACACACCCCCGCCTTGCTCTCATTACTTGAATATAACACACACACACACACCTCCGAGCACTCGAGCTCTCCTTACTTGAATACAGCACACACACACACCTCCGAGCTCTCCTTACTTGAATACAGTGCACACACACCCACAGACAGACGCACACATAGACAGACACACACCGCACACATAGACAGACACACACCGCCGGGCTTCTCCTTACTTGAATACAACACACACCTCCGGGCTCTCCTTAATTAAATACAAAAACTGTGGGCTCTCTTTAGTTGAATAGAACCAGCAGCAGCAACAGCAGCAGAATTAAACTGGGCAAACACACACACAAACTCCGGGCTCTCCTTACTTGAAGGAAACCAGCAGAAGAATAATTAAATCGGGCAAACCAGAAGCAGCAGCAATTAGAAAACTCTCCTTATAAAATGTTTTGAAATGCACACGTGGACAGGAAGAACAACAACGCATGCACAGACGTAATGCTACAGGACCGTTCTTAAAGAACACCCTTAAACAGTTAATTTCTTATTTTAATTAAACGTATTAAAGTTGACAGTCCCAAAAGTGCCACCCAGAGTGGACCACCCCTCTCGCAACCCCCCCCCCCACAGCTACACCATGGCTTAGCTCATATAAGAAGGGGCATGACAGTTCTTTGACACTAAAACACTTAGATGGTAGCATAATGAGTGATTGTTTTCCATGTGGCAACTGTACCTTCTGTCAGTATGTTTTTAAAAGTAAAGAATTCATATTTGGGAACTCTCAAAAAGGTATGTGATCAGAAGTTTCACTAGATTTAAAAGTGAGATAATTTATTTATTTATTTAACAGTTTGTACATGCATTTTATGTGAGCTAGACTTGTAGAATGTTTAAATCACAAATATCTAAATATTTAAGTGAAATCAGATGTCAAAGAAACAGTAATGCTCTATATAAATATTCTGTTTTATATACAGGAAGCAAATTCTGTCTTTATGGTACTGATAAGGTTCAAACCAAAGACATTCAGAAAAAAATAACTACAGATAAACATTAAGGGCAAAGATGGATTATTAGTCTTGGAGCATTTTTACCACAGGGATTCATGAGTATTTTTTTTTTAGTACTATGCAATTCTTTCTGTTTGTCACTGGGTGGTAGTATAAACACAATTTTGGTTATAGTCTGACTAGTGACAATTTATAAAAGAAATATTTATAATTCTGAATGTGTAAATTTAGGAGGATGTGCCCTTTTCTATTTACAATGAATGCATCTTCTAAAGTTAAGCAGGCTGTAAGAATTTTGATTAGTATGAATTTATGTTTTTCTTATTTAATTAGTAACAACATACTATATGAAACTGTAGAGTTAGGTCTTTGTTTTTCACTATTGCATGCGGTAGTCAGAAAGAAGTTTTGTGGTTTGAAAGTGGTATGCCATTTTAACATTTTCCACCTGTTGGTTGGTTTTAATAACGTTTTTGGACTGCAAGAGTGCTGGGTCGATGTGAAGTCATTTATGATTGTGATGATGCAAGGTATCACTATCTGTGCCAGGGAGAACAGGGCACTGCACATGTACTATATGCCAGCATAGTTTGCTGGAGTTTTGTAAATAATTTTGTGTCATTTGACTATCACACTGACTTGTACAGATATATGTGTTAAAAATGTATCAACAGTGTCATTACAACTGATTAAATGTTTATGTTTAAATAAAGAATTCTGGAAGGGAAGAGTAGAAGTTTTTGAAATTGCTCTATAACTTTCAGATACTGCAACAGATCTTAGCAAAGGTCTGAGTGTGTATTGTATCAGAGTCAGGTGACCAAACATGATGTCATTCCATAACCAGCGCTGAGAGGATGGAACTCGCACAGCAGTTTGTTTTATTTTCTTTGGCACCTGATATAAAAGATCTATGTCCGTTATCACAGTTAGTTGAGTTCAGTTCAATTTTAGTTAGAATCTCATCACCTTGCCTTGTGGAAGGAAGCATCTCAACATCTAATCTTGCCTTGCTGTATTAAGTTAGTTAGCTAGGGAACAGTTACTCTTTAGACAATCAGGAAAGTACAGTAAGATTAGTCAAGTATTGTTTTCCTGCATCTGTTTGAATTGTTCCAACTGTGTTATTTTTAATTTTCCTGTGATTGAAACTCTGGTGTTTATTGCACTTAGATATTTAGTATTCTTGTGTTCTCTATTATTTATTATTAAATATTTTTACACCTTTCATTGTGGCTGGTCTTTTGGAGAATACTTTTAACATCTTAAGAGTACTTGTGCTTATTTTAGTGATGCTGTGGCCACTCCGAAAAGCCTGGTTGCTTTGTTTAAATTGTAGGTTCATAGGTGTGTTCTAGGCTAATGGCCCTGGAACCTTTACAGCCTAGCCCATAGGATTACCCTGGCAACGTGCTACCCGACCTTAGTTTCCAGTGCCTCTGTTGAGTTGAGCCACTGGAGTGATCCCCGGGGTGAATTTTCTATTTCCCATCCACTCATCAAGGTTTCTCTTGAAGACGGCCATTGAGGTGCTCTGTTTGACATGTATGGGAAGTCTATTCCATGGCATGGGCAGTCTCTGGGTTATGAACCTGTCCCTCTTGCATGTTCTGTTGATTGTGGTAATGAGGTTGAGGTCTCTGGAGCATGTGGTGCGGAGGGATTGGGATTTCTTTAGATGTAGCATTTCTAATAGAGCTGGGTCAGACATGGCTTTATAAGTCAAGCAGAGATCGCCTCTAAGTAGGCGATATGAGACAGGGAATAGTTAGGATTTTTTGAGTCTGTCCATATAGGACAAGTGTTTATGACCTAGGATCCTCTTTGTGAGGTACTTTTGCGGCCTCTCCAGTTGTTGCAGGTGTCTAGTGAGGTACATGCCAAAATGGGGCATTGTACTCGATGACTGGCCTAATGAGGGAAGAGTAGTGGGAGACAATGACCTCTTTCTTCCTGGATGCAAAACCCTTAGTAATGAGATGTGCCACATAGAAGGACTTTCTGACCACAGTGGCAGAGTGGTGGTCAAAAGAGAGGGTGCTGTTAACCTGTGTTCCCAGATCTCTTATAATGCCTTCTGAGTAGGTGGATTCATTTGTCTGCAACCTGTGGGTTATGGATCCGATATCGGATCCGAACCGGCATGGTTTATCCAGCTATGGATTGTATCAATATACCCTCTAAATCTGAAGTAGAGAGATTCATTGTCAACAACCTGTGGGAACAGTCATGGAAGGATATTATTCCACCGCAGAGCCAGCTAAAAGATGCTCTACCTCAGATGTGATATCCAGCTTGTATGAGAAATTGAATTGATTGCCTATGACCAGCTGTCCTGTTAAGCTAAAACAGTGGTTGAACATCCAAGGAATGCAGTGTAGTTACCTTATATTTAGGAAAGAAAACAGGGAGGTTGATGGACTGATTAATGTTTGTACCAGCTACCTTAGGAAGAAAGGAGTGTGTGTGTGTGTGTGTGTGTGTGTGTGTGTGTGTGTGTGTGTGTGTGTGTGTGTGTGTATCAAATACCCAGGTGTGGGTGTGTCACTACCTGGAACTGGGACACAGTTCTCCAAAGCGAGTCATGTTTGGGATCTGGAGACACAGAGTCCAGTCCCAGGTTAACAGTGTGTTCCCTGTGTGCGCTTGGGGAAATTGTGCTTGATACAGACAGCTGCATCTGAAAAATACTGTGTAAATCCATACCTGTTTTTAGTGACCGTCTCGCATCAGTGTCAGAGGTGAGGATTGAGGCTCCTTTATTACTGGCCCGGGGTAGAGAGGCTGTCACACTGATCACCACTACCACCCAAGAAAAAGCTATACAATTGGAAGGGAGGCAGAACAGGGGATGGGATGTTAGTCTGAAACATCGATCAGAGATGTGACTGAACTGGAAGGGTAGCAAACACTAAATATCAAAGTCCAGGGGGCATTACTATATAGCACTGAAGAGGGAGGAGTTGTATACCAAATAATCTTCCAGTAACACATCAGTAAAGGGGAGGGGGTATGGCAGACATATCAATTACAGGTATGATCAGGGATCTGTTGGCATCAGAGTGAGGAAGAATGTTCTTCTCGTCAACAAGGGACATCCCAGCATCAGGAGATGGTGAAAGGAAGCTTCTCTATGTAAAGTGTTGCTTGGGATTGATAACATTGGGGTGGAGGGAAATTAAAGGAATTACTGTTCAAGAGTGACAGGGACCTGGCAACACAGCAGAGTGAATACAACTACAAATAAAGAGCACCAAGGCCATAACAACAAAGAAAAAAGATAATGTTAAAATGAAGAGTGCTAGAATATGACATGTGAAAAAGTGACTGGGTGGATGGATAGCATTGTTAATAATGCTGGGGATGTGACAGTGATGGGAGGGGATTAGCAGGCACTCTTAAAAATGGGAGGAGTCAAGAGCAAGAAAGGAAGGAGAAATGGAAACCTGGTTCGATAAGCAAGAAGTGACACCAAGATGATATATTTAAAGAAGACAAATTGGGGATATATCACCACTGGGAGGATGAAGGGAGTAGGATGCACTGCTCTGTGGTACAGAGGTGAGAAGTTATTGGTGTCATACCAAACCCATCATCTCCAAGAAAGCCAAATGCTCCAAACAGCAAATACATAAAGAAGAGTCTTCCTCTTATTTAACAGCATACATTCAAACTGGGCAGATTAGTATAACACCAAACAAAGGGTCTCCATGCCTGCCCAGAGCCTCTCCCAAGAGGCAACAGCTCCACAGTGGAGAGGAACAGACAGACCACTACTAATCAGTAAATTTGGCAGCAGTTGTATCACTAAGAGCAGGCAAAACTAGCAATATCCAGCTGTACTTTTCAACCTATGCATGCTCTATTTCTTCAGCAAAGAGGTGGCATTACAAATACAGAGTCAAGCCAAATTGCCAGAATCTACTCCATCCAAATCCATCCTCCTCCCATCAGCCCCTTAAATGGTATTGAATCTTAATCATCACTGTTCACCCTGCACTCATAAAGCAGCAAGCTGAGACCAACAGGAATATGTGAGTCACAGTCACCAGGCACTTGATAACAAATATCACCCCTTGACATGGCTCCCTGTATGTGTGCCCCGGCAAGTTCACATTCTTTAACTGAACCATAACAAGGGTCAAAGTTTGGATCATTCTTTAAAAAAAACTTAGACATAAGCCTGTTAGACCAGTCTGACAAAGGTGACATAACTTGAAAGCACAAAGCTTCAGAAAACATACCTAAAAAAGACCGCAGGGACATGCAAAGCCCTCTGTAATAAGATGGTCATGATACCAAGAGGGGATTTTCCTGCCAGAATGAATAAATTTAAGTTTTCTTAGCCACCACTCTTGTTTACTTCTCCTTGCAAGTCTGAACACAAACAAGGTTTCAATATAGAAGGATTTTAAGTCTATTTCCTGCTGTTTGAAACTTTTGCTTCAGATAATTCTGCTTGTAAAAATTTTAAAACCCCACTCACAACACAATCTGACGTCAAAACTGAATCAAAGTAGCCAGCTCTATGACACAGAGTGATAAAACCCTGACGGTGACCCAGATGACCCAGGATCAGTTACCAAACGACCAAGTCAAAGAGAATGAGAGGGAGTGTCAAACACCAGCTCAACTACCCTGGGAAAAGAATGCAGCCTGTGCTTCTGCACTAGTGCATCTCCATAAAGGATGGGCTGCACATCTGGCAACTTAATGTACTTATGCATGTATGTATGCAACAACCAAGCAACAGTCACTATGGCTGGGATAAGGAGCATGCACAGAAGCGTGCACGTCAGTGGGCCATCATTGTGAAAATGTGCTGTGCGTGACAGGTTAGGGACAAAATCTCAGTACCCTCAGGATAATAATAGTTATCTTTACCCTCCTGCCCCATCAATGGTCGAGAGGAATGGGGAAATGAGCAGGCTGCTAGAGGAGAGGAAGAGATATAATGGTCAATAGTGATTACAGAAGGAAACCACATGTCTTACTAAGACAAATCTATCATTACTACTGCAAAAAAAAGAGCTTATCTTTAGTGAGGGCAAGAACCGCATCAAACTTCTCTGCCCATCAAAGAAAAACAATCAATCTAAAATATTTCTGGTCAGTGAGCATTAAATACTTCACCCTGGGAGAACAGCCCAATCGATTCCCACTTCTGAATTCTGCTGAAATAGCTAAAACCCACATATTTACTGACAATATTATTCATAACAGCACAGTCTCCGGTAAATTCAGTTCCCCAACTTGTATCAGGATCATAGAAGTTACTAGGTGGTGAGAGGGAGAAGCACAAAAAGAGGCGGCTTGGACCGAAATTCCTGGGAGCCCTCTGCTCCTGGTGGCGGGCGCCTCCCTCCCCTGTCCCTCCCTTCCTGCCACGAAGGCGGGTTGGGATTGTTAGAGCGGGCGCCATTCTCTTCCATCTTCAACTAGCCCTTTTGGGACCTCTTTGGCACAGAGAAGTAGATTCCTGAGATCTGGTTCCTTCACGCCCTGGTGGTAATAAGGTCCACCAGGGGGGTGCAGGAGGACACCCAAGAGGTAGCCAGACCCCGCTGAATGCCTCAGAACACGGAAGACTCGAGAAAGACAAGCAGACCACCCACCTCTTATAATGGCAGAGCATGATGTCTGTCTCCGAGAGAGACATCCTCGAGGTGGGAGCCTTCCCTTCCTCCTTCCTCCAATCTTCAGTTGCGGTGGGGAGTCTTACCCCCTTTACGCGTGCTCCGGTGGTGGTGCTTCTTCGTTCGAGGCCTGTGAGCCCTTCCGTGCAGATGGACTGCGGAGACGGGCGAAGCAAGTGCGGGGGTCGAAGCCCTCAACACTTTCACACAGTTATAGTATTTTTAAGTTATAAAAACCCTTTTAAGATACTAAATAAACCACTTAGCTTTAGAGCTTAACATTGGTTGACGCTTGATACAGACAGCTGCATCTGAAAAATACTGTGTAAATCCATACCTGTTTTTAGTGACCGTCTCGCATCAGTGTCAGATCTTATTTAACAGCATACATTCAAACTGGACTAATCAGTAAATTTGGCAGCAGTTGTATCACTAAGAGCAGGCAAAACTAGCAATATCCAGCTGTACTTTTCAACCCATGCATACTCTATTTCTTCAGCAAAGAGGTGGCATTACAAATACAGAGAGTCAAGCCAAATTGCCAGAACCAGCAAGTTCACATTCTTTAACTGAACCATAACAAGGGTCAAAGTTTGGATCATTCTTTTTTCTTAGCCACCACTCTTGTTTACTTCTCCTTGCAAGTCTGAACACAAACAAGGTTTCAATATAGAAGGATTTTAAGTCTATTTCCTGCTGTTTGAAACTTTTGATTCACATCCCGACCCCACCCCCCCCCAGGAACAAAAAGGAAGGCCAGGTAAGAGCCGCCTCCCAGTCGGTGTCTGGTGTCTGCGCCATGGAAAGAATCATCATGGACCTCATAAATAAAGATATTGGGGACCTACAGACACTGGATCTTACCCAGTTCGCTTTGTTAAGGGCAAATCCTGCCTCTTAAACCTGGTTGATTTCTTTGAAACAGTTACCAAGGCCATTCACACAGCCTACCTGGACTTGTTCGGTATATATTTCTCAAGGTACAGGGCCAACGGAAAGGACTGTGGTGGCCAAAGAAGCAGATGACTGCAACAACCACCAATATAAAATCTCCAGCCGACACACAAGCATGGGTGGCGAAAGCCAAACACATTTCTGCTAGAAAGCTAATGCCCTAGGGCAGATACCTAGTATGAAATGAACCTATAAATAAAGCACCAAGTCAAAGAGAATGAGAGGGAGCCCAAACACCCCTGTGCTTCTGCTAGTGCATCTCCATAAAGGATGGGGCTGCACATCTAACAACAATGTACTTATAAGGAGATATACGCGTCAGTGGGCCATCATTAATGAAAAAGTATTGCATTGACGGGTTGGGGACAAATCCTCAGTACCAGGATAATAATAGTTATCTTTACCCTCCTGCCCATCAATGGTTTAGAGAATGAAGAGGAGATGACATATAATCAATGCCCAAAAAACAGAGAACAAATGATTAATTCAGATAAAATCACTCTAGCTAGCAGATATAGGAAACTCTCTCACTCTCTCTGATACCCTCCCTGCGGGAGGAAAAAAGATGCCTTGTTGAAGTTTCATGTAGTTTATTCACTTAAAAAGTTAGATGGGTGAATGTTCTTGTTCTAAACAAGAAGAATCTTCCATCTACCCATTTAACTGAATAAACTACCCAAAACTGCAACAATCATCATCAATCCCCCTTTTTCCCATTTTCTACACGGGGTTATGGTACAGTGTCGACTGTCACCACCTCTCTCTATTCAGGGCCACTCTCCTGCCTTCTTTGACACTCACGCCTGACTATCGCAGGTCTTCTCTCACACAATCCATCCACCTCTTTGCTAGACAACCTTCTTTCCTCTTGCCTTCTTCCTATCTTCCCCAAATCTTCTTCACCAGATTGTTTTCTGCTTTTCTGCATGGGCCCAAACCACTGTAATCTGTTCTCTTTGACCTTTTCTGCAACTGGAGCTAGTTTGGCTTCTGCTCTTATTTAATCATGTTTTCATCTATCCCACAGTGTGCATCCTACCACTGATCTCAGGCACTTCATCTCCATTACCTCTAGCTTCAACTGCTCTGCCTTTACTGCCCAGGTTTCCTTACCATACAGTAGTACTGGTCTCACCACTGTTTTGTATACCTTACTTTTCAGCTTCATTCTTCTGTCATATACTACACCTGACACTCTGTGCTAACTGGCTGCAGCCCCTCTGATTCTAGCTTTGACCTCCTCATTCAGACTTCCCTTCTCCTCAACCACCCCTTCCAGATAATTGAAGCTGTTAACCTGTTATCACAATTCTCAGTTTCTTCTGAACTCCACCATTTGCTACCATTACAACTGTCTAATCTGTACTCAGTTTCATCCCATGTGCCTTCAATTTTGCATTCCATTCCCCAATAGTTTGCTGACGTTCTTGCTCAGAGCCTGCTTGTAATGCCACATCGTCTGCATATAGCTATTTTGTTGATCTATCCCCTCCGACTTGTTTACTAATGTAGTCCATCACCAGTATGAACAGCAGTGGGTTCAGAACTGAACCCTGGTACACATCCACCCCCACTGGGAACCCCTCTGTGAGACCAAACACTGTTCATACTTGAGTCATTGGGTCCTTGTACACAGCTTGCGCTAATTCTACCAATGTTTCTGAGACGTCAAACCACTGAAGGACTGCCCAAATCAGCTTTCTTCAGACCTTGTCATATGCTTTCTCTAAGTCTAGGCAAGCCCAGCTGGACTCTTTCTCATCCCTAGCTTCTTCTCAACTGTCTGTTTCACTGCAAACATCAGGTCGGTTGTGCTGCATCCTAACTTGAATCCAAACTGCTCATCTCCCATCTTACTTTCTACTACTATGCGTGTTTATCAATCAGCCTCTCCAGAACTTTAATGCAGTGTGACAGGAGTTTGATGCCTCTGTACTGCCCACAGTTGTGAATGATCCCTTTGTTCTTGAATGCTGGCACTAGTATGCTCATTCACCAGTCATCTGGGATATGCATATCTCTCCACACTGCTATGAGTATCCCCAGGAGCCATTTCTCCCCTATCTTATCCAAAATATTTTTCATATCAAAATGATACAATGTCTATTTGTACAACATTTGACCACATACAACTTTTTGTTTAAACAACTTGTCTTTGTAATAAATTATGTCTGTGGAGCTTTTCTCCCCAGGCTCCGCTAAAAATGGTCTCACACCCAGTTGGACTTTGCTGGTAAAAAAAATATGAATTAAATAAAACAAATATCTGCTGTGAGCCTGCTGCTTCCCTAATTTCACTTTCCTTACTGCTGTTCTTACTTCTTCTGTGGTGGACTCCTCCTCTTCTCTCACTGTAGGAGGTGCCTGGGGCAGTACAGCTTCTGTGGGTTGTCTTCATTCAGAAGTTGCTGGAAGTACTCCCCCCATCTGCCTTTGATGTCCTGTGGATTGGTGAGCACATTGTTGCTGGAATCCCTTGTGAAGGGAGTTTGACCATCTTCTATATTGTTCTATCTTTGCCTTCCAACCTGATATAGTTTCGCTGTACCACCTACTGAGTCACTTTCCAGAAGTTAAGAGTGCCTCTGATGTTGCTATTGCAACTCCTTTCTTAGCTGCTTTGCTAGTCAACCAATATTCCTTCCTAGTATGGTCCATATTTTCTATCTCCCACTTTTTCCTGCACTCCTACTTTCTTTTGATGGCTTCCTGGACTTCTGGATTCCCCCACCAGCTTTCCTTATGTACCTTATTATCATACCTGACTTGGTCGCACATCTGTTCTGTAGTCCTTATACATCAAGAGGTTCCCCAGTTCAATTCTCGACTGGGGTGCCTTCTGTGCAGAGTCTGCATGTTCTCTCTGTGGTTGCGTGGGTTTCCTCCCACATCACCAGGACATGCAGTAGGTGGATTGGACACTCTAAACTGGCCCTAGGTGTGCGTGTGTGCATGTGTGTGCCTTCTGTGGAAGGTTGGGCGCCAGGCTGGCAACTCGACACTGTAAAAACTCCACTGCCAATCATGAGCGGACAGATGATCCGCTGTAGCGACCCCTAACCGGGAAAAGAAGAAGATGATACATGCTGTTTTGAGGTGCTGACATTCTTCAACTCCACTTACTTCCTCTTCTTCTTGAGGTGCTAGAGCCCTGAGTAATTCTTTGAACTGTTGTTTTGTCTTACAAGTCATCTTCCAGGTCTTCAGCCTGACCACTGCTTGCAGCAGATTGTGGCAACTAGTGGTTTATGCTGTGGGCAGACTGTTTCACTGAGGATTACTTTGCAATTGCTGATTCTACTCCAGTGCCCTTTCCTTACTAGGATGACGTTTACCTGAGTTGCATGTTGATCACGCTTGTATTTGACCTCTTGAATGTCTATCTGAACCATGTGTTGGCTACTATCAGGCCATATGTCAGACATAAGTCTAGAATGGCCTCTCCTTTAATCTTGCTGCACCACCCATGTGGTCCAAGGCAGTCCTCATATCCTGTTCTGCATGTCCTGATATGTGCATTCAAGTCACCAATTATTAACACCAGTTCATGTTGTCCTGCTTTATCTACTATGTCCTGTAACTGCTGTCTGAATGCACTCTTTTCCTCACTATTATAAACATGCTGTGTGGCATAGGCTGATATTATGAATACTGCCCTATCAATTCACTGGAGTCTGACTGCCATGAGTCTGTCACTAATTCTGATGACATCCCTCATTGTCGTTTGAAGCTTCTCCCTCACCACAATTCCACCACCATTTGTAGCCTGTCCTCCGCCTGTGCAGTACACTCTGGATCACAAGCCAAGTGGCTTTGCTGCACTGCCCTTCCATCTTGTCTCTTGGATCCATATATCTAGCCTCCTCCTTACCATCATGTCATCCACTTCCAAGCTGCATCCTGTCAGTAAACCTACATTCAGTGCATTAATTTTTAGTTTGTGCTTGGCAAGTGGATTGGTTTTATGTCCAGCTTTTTGCTCAACAGTGCTATTCCAGGTAACCCAAGCCAGGCAACTGGACACCCACTGACCAGTAGCTTACTGACCCAGGGCTGCTGGGCTTTATGGTGGGCACACACTGATCAATAGGAGCACATACAGCTCTCCCACTGTTAGCAAAGGCCACTGGCAGAGGGCGGGGTAGGCCAGATCCTCGACCCACTAATGACTGGCAAATGCCCGTGCCCATTTGGTGACATTAGTCAATATTACCGAATCACCTACAGCCATATTTTACACCATCAAATGGCTTGGCCTGTATAGGTATGTAGTCTGTGGATCTGTTCTGCAATCATGAGGATTCTGTGCACTACAGTAGATGCCCAAAGCAGTTGGTTTATACAACTCTCCTTCCTACAGGATTAGTCCAGATTAGCTACCAGATATAGGAGACACTTTGCTGAAGTTTCATTAGTTGGCATAATGGTTAAGTTCTTTTCCTCCCATGCACAAGGAAAAAAGGTTTGATTCAGACCTCCAGTGGACATCTTCCAAAAAAGTATAATTATGCTTTTTTTTTTTTTTTGCATCCACTCATTGGTGAGTTTATGATGGAAACACGCAGCATGTTCTTCAGAGGTGGGAGAAAACCTACAGGGACACAGGGTGAAACATGAAAACTTCAAACAGGTATTGGCAGGTTGTCCGTTCCTGTCGCTTCGCTATTTTCAGCACTGTGATACAAAGTTACGGGTCGGATTCAGGTAAGTGTGCGAATGTGTGGACGTGAGGGTTAGGGCGGGGTAGGTGAGTTAGGGTTAGGGCGCGGGTGAGGTGTGTGTGCGATAGTGACGGACCTTAGGCTTAGGGTTTGGGTTAAGGTAAGTGGGCAGATAATGATGTATGTACACTTTAGTGTAGGGTTAGATGTAAGATTTTAGGTGTGTGTGTATGGATTGCGGTTTGGTGTGTTTGTGTTGTGTTTATGTGTTTTGGAACAGCAAATTTTTTCCCTAGGAAAACATTTGCTGTTCTGAATTTTCGGTGTTATCAGTTTTCGCTTAATAGGGGTCGATATTAGAATATTCGAAGTTCTGAAACTTTAATGTTCTAATATAGACCCTTATGTGTTTACCAGGGTAGTACCCTGATCGTTACTGACCAATTTCAGTCTCAGCCCAGGATTCTTAATTTGTATGTGTCCTGCTACACTGTCTCAGCCCAGGATTCTTAATTTGTATGTGTCCTGCTACATTAAGATACAGCTCTTAGCTTCCCCACAACACCCTTCTTGTAAAACTGTATAGTACTACCTCTCAGTTCCTCTCCCACTATAAGCACACAGCCCTATATCTTCTCCTCATCCCTTGCATTCATTGCTTCATCAAGACCCAGTAGGCAAAATGGGACATAGCCCATGATAGGATAGGGTCCATGGTGGCCCAGCAAGATGTTAGTGGATGTCCAGTATTACTCTCACTTGTCAACATACACCTAAAATACCCATGACAGCTCACTTTCTCATCTTTCTATACCTGTAGTGGCATTCTGTTCCAATGGGCAGTTTAATACGGACTTCACGTCTGCTGCTACAATCACAGCAGTTCCCAGGGTAGGTCAGGTCAAAATCTGACTGCAGCTCCACACTTTCTTGCTTGTGTCAACAGATTACCCCATCCAATAATTACATCTCTAAGCTTGAGAGTAACTTGTATGTTTGCACTCTATGTCTATACCAAGCTCACCATCCTGGTTATATCAGCAGTATAAATATAGCACTGAAAAATGTTTGATGTACGCCAGTGCATTCCCTCTTCCTGAATGTGGACGTCAGTTCTCCTGAATGGTTTTGTGAAGCCTCAGAAGCTGCTGGACAGTGTCATGCATTGGGATACGGTTATATGTAGTGCACACTAAGGGGCTATTCGAGTGGTCACTTACAGCACCTGCCTATAGCCAAAACTCCTGCTGTGAAAGATAACAGAATGCTACATTTTATTACAGTTTTGGTGCAGTCTGTGCCTCCTAAACTGTACCCTCACCAAAACAAAACTATGGGACTCTGAAGTTAGGCAATTTTTATAGACTGTGTCTTTGCCATAAATATGTTTATACATTTGAATATCAGAATCCTAAACAAGTTAGATGTTTAGGATATATTCCAATTGCTCCTGTACATCTGAAAGTGCTCCCCGCCTGCAATACCCTGAACAGCTCAATGGAATAGTCGTGGACTAGTAATATCAGCCCTTGTGATCTACAGTCCCTTGTACTGCTGTGACACTGTCATCATCATCTCAATGTAGGATCATGCAACAAGACGCAGTCCCTTGCACTGCTGTGATACTGTCATCATCATCATCTCAATGTAGAATCATGCAACAAGATGCATACTGCACACTGTATAGTTTCACAGTGACCTTCTCGACACTGCTGGCTGCACACACACCTTTTAAACTGCTGTTCTGTAGTTCATTACGAACAGACTACTACCAAATAGTATGCTGTACCCAACTATTGCAGCATCACGGTCTTCTACAATGAGTTATACACACTACTCTCCCAACATACACTCCCACAGTATAAGTGAAGACATGGACTGGCTCCAAGAGTA
Source organism: Protopterus annectens (assembly GCF_019279795.1). NCBI lineage: Eukaryota > Metazoa > Chordata > Ceratodontiformes > Protopteridae > Protopterus > Protopterus annectens. The sequence goes on along the minus strand of NC_056729.1, from coordinate 1,705,119,015 downwards.
AGATGTGAAAGTTCATTCAGGAGCCCATTGGGGCAGTGGTCACATTTGACAGCAACTCACTGCTATGCTGCTACAAGCCTTTCTGGATCCAGCCCTATAAATACCTCAACCTTTTGAGTTCTCCTTATCCCCTTTTCCTGCTAACTATTCCCACACTCTTCACTTGCTTTCCCACCCCTTACATAAACTCACTTCCTATTTCTTCAATTTCACCAGCCCTGTGTCTTGCAACTATAAGCACCCTTTAAAAATCCCTAATCTTGTTTTCCCCATGTTTCCTGGCTTTCTCCACCCCCACTCCCCATTTCTACCATACTCCTACCTCCTGTTTCCTTTAATGTTGTTTGAATATTAATGTTTACATGGTTGTAATTATCTGATTATTTGAAGATGATCCTACCAACAATGTTCACAGACTACTATACTCCAGGAAACAACCAGCATTACCAAAGATTGGTAAACTACCCCCTGAGGCCACCTCACACTAAAAGCACCTTGTGTGTTTAACTCTACTGATCTTTCTTTAAACTCGTACGCAACCTATGAAGCTTATGAAGCTCCAGTGTCTCGTACACCTGCTCTGCTCTGTGCAACAGAGCCATTACTGTTGGATGGTTCTCTGCCCTCTGATCAAAACAAGAAAAGTACAAATTAGTTGCCCAAATTCAAACTTAAGTGCCTATTAGTTGAACACTATTACAATGCATCAGAAAAATAAACCTGTAACAGCATACAATACAAACAGGACTAAACAATTATGAAAATTAGAAGGTGAAAAATATTAAAATATGGATTCGGAAATAAGGTCAAAAAGATACCTTTTGATGGAGTACTTCAAGTGTCAGGATCATCCTAAGTCTTTCTGGTGAGAGGTTCCAAAGACAATGCCTCTGATGTGCAAAGGCACATCCATCTTGCAACCCTTGGAACCTGCAGGAATCCACAGTCTGAGGAACAGTGCCTACAGGCAGGCTGATGACAGCTAAGGAGTTCCCCACAGTAAGGGGGACAAGACTTGTAAAGGACAAAACAAAGTAGGATGACAACTTTGTAGTCAGCCCTGGTATCCAAATAAAGATGGCATAATGGTGCAGCAGTGGTGGTGTCACCTCACAGCAAGAGGTTCTCCGGTTTGAGCCTTGGCTGCAGTGCCTTCTGTGTAGACTCTGCATGACCTCTCTGCGTTCGTGTGGGTTTTCTCCAGGTACTCCGGTTTCCTCCCACGTTAAAAAGACATGCATCTGGAGCGTTTCTCCCAGGGCCTCTGCTGAAAATTGGCTTTGTTCCAAGTCAGACTTTCTGTGTAAACAAATGCTACATAAATAAATAAAAATAACCATATAGCAGAATTTCCACCCACTGTAACTTTTCAAATTCAGTGCCTAAGTACTTCTGACTTGTCTGTATGTGCAGATGCTATTTGTTACTCTAATATGAGCCTTATATGCCTGCCTCTGTATGCTTACACTGATCAAATACAACACAGGTTAACGGATATTTATTAGGCTACTGATCTGCGAGGATCTTAGGAAGCCTAGCCTTACACTCGCATGGTAATTTTTAGTCCTACTATTTTGCATATGTTTAACTCGGATGTGGGCTTAACAAGGCATGTTGAAACATTTACTGCCCCTGTCCATGAGGGACACAGGTTCTAAACTTGGGGTGAAAATGCAGTTTCCCATCCATTCATCCAAATTACGTTTGAATAAAGCAAGAGAAGTACTTCGCTTTATGTGGAGTGGAACACCATTCACAGAAGAGGTATTCTCTGTGATACATGCCTATTTCTCCCACATGCTCTATTTAGGTTCATAGGTAAGTACTAGGCTATCTGCCAGAGGGCATCTATAAGCCTAGCCAGAATATGTTGGCTTTCGCCACCCCCTTAGATTAGTTCCCTGTGCCTCTGTCCAGCAGAGCCATTAGTTTCCTGTGCCTTTGTCCAGCAGAGCCACTGCAGTGATCCCCAGGGTAAATTTTCTGTTTCCCATCCACTCATCAAGGTTTCGCTTGAAGAGTGTTAGTGAGGGGCTCTGCCTAATGTAGATGTTATGTTGCAAAACAGATTGAGATCCTTTGAGCAGGTCCTCATGCTACCAATGAACTTGCAAATGTGTAATAGGTCTACAGGATATCATTTGTTGAGGCTCTATATGCAAGGCAGAGGTCACCTCTTAGCAGTCTGTATGATACCTAGAACAGGGACAAAGCTCTGAGACAGTCTGCATGATTTTTGCGATTCAGGCCCTTGATTTTTTTTTTCGGTGATGACAAGTGTTTGGACAAGTACACACATAATGGAGCATTATACTCAATGACCGGTCTGAAGAAAGACAAGTAATGCAGCGTGCTCATCAAGATGGAAGGAGCATTTGAATTTAGCCAGGTCATCACTCAGCTTTAGATTAGTCTTCACATAATCTCTGAATACCAAGGTATTGGAAGATGTTTCAAGCTTCAGTCTTAAAGTACATGAGACTGATGTGAGGTCAGATTTGACCAAAGAGGAAGTTACAATTGGTGGGAAGCAAAGCTGACCCATACTGGTAAGGACTACATCCACCACTTTATCACCCCTGGTTGGGATGCAGACTAAGTTTGTACTGAAGTACAGAAATTGCTGGGTGTACATATTTCAGGATATACAAGTCTCCCAAATAATGGAGTGGTAGTTGAAATCTCCCAGAAGAATGATGTTTGGCTTAATGCAAAGGGTCTCCATATTGGTCAGGTAAGGAGCCATGGGCTGAGGGGGACAGGAAGGGCATCATACAGTAAGCTACAATAAAAGCGGTTTTGTTTATAGTAAGTTAGATGTGGAGGAATCCCATATCATTACCTTGACTAATGAGTATAGAGGTGAACTTTTTTTCTAAGAATATGGAGATATCACTACCTTTAATGCCTTCATCTAATGTGGGGGGGGGGGGTCTGAACATGTGGTAGGCATTAAAACCCTGCATTGATGGAGTAAGGAGCGCTTGTAGGTACTGGAATTTTTTGTTAAAGATCCTAGCATTGTGCAGCAATACCTTTATGCTAGTTGGTTTCTATTTTGTTATGCTAAAGTTTGAGAAAGCTGAAACTGCCTAAAAAGGCATTACGGGGCAGGCAAGGATTTAACCAATATACAAAAGCCTTGAGGAGATAATTGCAGGCCATTCCTGACAAACCAGTTAAGATAGTCTTCCATCTTCTACCAGGCTGATATATATTCTACCCCCCTTTGAATAACACCAAAAGTTAAGCCAATTGTTGAAGTCAATCAACTTTTGTTTGCAGTGCAGCAACATTCTTAGCGATGGCAAAATGCTGCTCAAGGCTACGTTCATACCAGCCTCAGACACATGTTCTGAGAGTACCATCATGTCTCCCTTCATATAGTCCAAGGAGGTACATCTCAAGTCATTGCATCCACACACAACACGACTTTGTCATATATGTATTAAGATGCAAGGATTTCAGTGCATGTATGATGCGGAGAATCCTGGAACCCGACAGGACACTGATCATGTTCCTCTCTTTGCACAGCCTGGTGAGTGGTGCATTGGTATGTCTCACTATGGAGTCAACTATGACTAGGATATTAGAATGTGTGGAGCTTTGCCTTATGGGCTTTTGAACCGAGCTGCTGTAACTCTTAGATGTACGTTTCATGATGGGTGTTGCCTGTGTCTTTGCTGAGGGTACTTGTTTCCTAGGTTACTTTTAGGATGCCATTTGGTTTAGGTGTATTACTTCTAAGAGTTTGGTCTGAACTGAGTGTGATTGGTTTAGTATAGTGTTGTGTGGTACTAACAACCTCCATCTTATTTGTCAGAGGAGTTCATGTGAGGGCTTTGCCTCCAAAAATATTATACATCATCTCTCACATACTGTGCCAGTTTGTTTAAGTAGAAGGTTGTTTTATGAGACAAATGGTACATTGTCTCAGGATGCCCACTTTGACTAAGCTGGCTCTAGAAATGGTTGGAAAGTACAAATCCATGGTTCCAGGTGTTTACTAATGTGGGCTGAAGGGGGGAGTAGCATCTGTAAGGTTTGGAGCTGATCACTGGTGTTAGCTGTCTGGTGGTAGATATGAAGCTGGCCTCAATGCAGCTGCAAGCAGCTGGGAATCTATGTATTTATTTAACTCCATTGCTTTCATTTACCAAGAAAGTTCAACTACGCACAAGACTCATTTTTCAGAGGAGGCACAGGAAGAAAGGCTCCAATTTATAAAAAAAAATGTAAAAATTATTCTGCAGGCACAATTATATATTTCAAATTTGACGAATGTATACTGCCTGCTTGTTAGTTACAATTATTTACACTATAAATTACACTGGAAGTGACAGATATATGGAGAGCCGAGTAGAGAGCAGGTGTACATGAATGATATATTATTTGGGGGCACTGCATTTGCAGAGCCAGGAGTTTATGTATTTATTTAGCTCAGCATGTAAATGTAGTTGTTTTCTTGTTTATTATTATACTAATATAGTTTCTTTTATCTAATTGTATTGTGATATTTCTCTTTATTGTGGGAGCTTTTTTCCCCGGGCCTCTACTGAAAAAGGACATGTATCCAGCTAGACTAGCCCGATCAACAAATGTAAAATAAAATAAAATAAAATATTTTTTTAACATTTGTTTACTGGGATAGTCCGACTAGGCAGGTTGCTCATTTTCAGTAGTGGCCCAGGAAGAAAATCTCCAGAACAGTAACATATAAACAATATAAGCAATAGAAACAATACATAGACAATATAAGCAATACATAAATGGTAACATAAATTTGAAAAAAATAATATACAGGTGAGCGACAGTAGAGTAGAGAAATGTACAGTTTGAGATTGGCAAATGCATGCAAATGCAAATTATTTCTAAAAAAAAAAAAAACAAATGCATACAAATACAAATTATTTCTAAGAAAAAACACACAACAAAATTTAAGAGAAAAATTATTTCTAAGAGTCAGTAGTGCCTTTTTTTTGGAGGGGGGGGTAGGGTAATTTGGTGGGGCATTGACCTTTACTCGTATGGGTATGCTTTAGATAAATGGAGCATTTGACTAATGGTTTTCAAAATGTACATGTGCTGTCCCACTCTACAAAAGTTAGCCCTCATTTCTGTACCTGTATCACACCTTGGTGGGGTGAATTTGACAAATAATATGGTGTCCAAGTCAATGGCATGCATCTTTTCAGCAATCCATTTTACTGAAGCATTGGCAGACCACTTGACAGGATACATGGTGCATGCACCTCCCAATCTTGGGACAAGTCACAGAATGGTCAGTTCAACACCATTCTCATTCAACTATAATGTTTAAAATAGACCTTAAAAGAGAAGCAATAATCAGAGTCAACAAGTACAAAAGCCATGTTTCTGTAGTTTTTAAAACAAAAGTACAGTAGCAGAGGTGCAACAGGTAGCACGTTTGTCTTTAGTGCTGGAAAATCAGAAGGCTGAGGGTTCTGTTCTCACTCCTGATCATAGAAAGGTCAGTTCAGCAGTATTCTCATTCAATATATATTTTTTTTAAACAGGCCTTAAAAAAAGAAAAGCAATAATCACAGTCAACAAGTACAACAGCCATGTTTCTGTACTTTGTTAAAACAAAGTACAGTAGCAGAGGTTCAACAGGTAGCACACTTGTCTTTGGTACTGGAAGAGGGTTCTATTCCCACTCCAGGTCAGTGGATTCATTTCCAAACTTCTGCCAATACAGTGCAACATTAGGGTGTGCTGTACTCCTGAGTGTGTCATACTTTGAATAAGATGTTAAACTGAGGACCCATCTGCTTGAGTTGATGATAGCTCAGGTGGAAGTGGAAGTAAAAGATTACATGGCACTTACAGAAAAGAATAAGGGAACTTACCCAATGGCCTGGCCAAATTTCCTTAAATACCACCTCAGGTCTCCCCGAAAAGAGTTAATTCGCCCTGTCTGAGTAACCTTCTCAACAAAAGACAAATACAAATAAGAAATGCATTCAATACTTCACTATCTTAAAGTCTAAAATATGCAACTTACAGTGTTGAAGCCTGCAATCTTAAATCTGACATGACTTGCACGTTTTATTTTTCTACAAACACTCCCAAATCTTTTTAGAAATAAGTATGTTTTTAAATATTAACATAAGATGAGGTTCTCCATATGGAAGTGATCTGTGTCTACCCACGAGAACAGTCTCTGTGCCAAACACACAGAAAAATGGAAAAGGTCTTCAAAACAGCTATTTGTTAAATTATCAAAGAAACAAAGAGAAAAGAGACCAAATCCTGAATAAAAAGATGAAGTACATGTATCTGCTTGTTACTGCCAAAAGATGGCACTCTCTTACTATTATAGAAAATTAGCATCACTTGTCTAAATGAAGAAAAAGCTGGAAAGCAGAGCTCAATAATGCAAACACATTTTTACAGCAACCTACCTTAGCCCTCATTTAAAATAGTTCAAAAGGGCAGTCTGTGAAACAATGCATTTATTTTCAAAACACAGACATTTATTTTATTTCAAATGCTTGTAGTTAACTGCTAAAGTATTATGAGCTTGAGAGCTACAAATATTGATAGTGCCCTCACACAGCTGTTAGCCACAGAAAGAGAAGTCCAGCTGTGCATATCAGCCTGTCTTCTGTTAATCCATGCACTGAATCAAGATTAGGAAAAATCCTGACTCATAACTGCATTATGCTGCATAAACTGCAGTTGTTTCAGCAAATTTGAGGAAAACATCAGAAATCCTTACAGGCAGTTAACACTTCAGAATAATTTGGTTATGGTGGTTAGGACAAAGGATAAAGGCTACGAGCTGTTGACAAGTCGCTACTTTGATTCCCTCAACCTCTATTGGCCCTTGTGTGACTCAAGTTAAGTCACTTGACTAGGAAGTGTACTGGGACAATTCAGAAAACTGGGGAAGCTGGTCACCTTGGACTGTATGCTCAGCAACTATACCTATGAACCTAAACAGGAAAATATCGGGTGCTTCATAAGACTAACTTCCTCAACTAAGCAACATTTTTAAACTTCCTGCTTTAATTCAGCAGCTAGACTAATCAGCATTTTTACTGTTTAATTTTTTATTAATCATACCATTTAAATAAAAACTTACACAAAACACGCCTTACTAAAATAATAACTCAGAGAGAGAAAATGCACAAAAAAGCAATGAACATCAGCTTTCAAGACTGCTTGCACACTGACCAGCACCTTAACTTCAGCTCTCCCAATGTGAAAACAGAAACTGAGAAAAAGGAGTGACATTGAAACTGTTTTGGGGGTAAAATTCAGTTACTGGGTAGTAAGTACACTACCCCAATGCCTACAAAGAAGAAATTCAAAGAACCTGAAAAAAATCAACCAGAAAAGGTGAAGAGAAAACACAGTCTGGGTAGGAAAACGCAGAGCTTCGGCTTTAATTCAAGAGATGGCATTCAGTAATTTAGAAGAAAAATAAATCAAATGTACTCAAAGGAGATTAAAATAAATGAAACGCTGAAGGAATATCGGCTCAAATAACAAAAGGCTGGAAGAAGTGTTAATGAACCATTTATGAACTGATAAAACTGCAAAAATCAAAGGTTTAAAGAAATACCAGGGTAAGTATGAGGATTCTCAAGGAGCTGTTTCAAAAAAATAGTAAGTTAGAGAACACAGCATGCAGACAAAACTTGGGATTTTGTGATGTACCAGAGAAATTAGAAGGAACAGACTATTAATTTTATGAAAACATAAATAAGCAACTGGACTGGTGTTCCACAGCAGGAAATGTTACTTGAAAACCTGGACCCCCAGCTAAATCAGGAATATTCAGGAACTATTCTATGGCTATCCTCCTGCTATTGAGAACCTGGCAAATTTCAAGCCCCTATAAACCCTCAGAACACTTCTGCCTATGCAGAACTGCTCACAGAAACCCTGTACAAGCATGTTAATAGCTGTAGGCTGTACCCACCAGAAAGAAGTACAGAACTCAAAAAACAAGCCACCCTGGTGTAATCACAAAATCAATAGGATGTATAACACGAGGAAGAGAATCATGGCAAAAATTAGGAAGTGCAACACCCAGCAGGATAAAACCACTCTAATTAAACTAAACAAACAACTCGGAGGACAAATAAAGTCTACCAAAGCCAAATTTGAGGTAAGTTTGGCCTCCATGGCCAAGGACAACAATAAAGCATTCTTTAGCTATGTCTGCAACCTAAAAGGCAATACACAATTGTGTGTAGAGCTCATTGTAAATGGTGCCACCTATATTTTATTTATTTATTTGCAGTTTGTTTGCCAGGATGGTCCATTGAGCCACGAGGAGCCCATTTTCAATGAAGTCCTGGGGAGAAAAGCTCCAGAAAAATACAAATTATATAATAAAAATACAAAGTACAGAAATATAGCAACTTGGCATTTGAAGGAGCAAATTAGTGCAATGCAAAAGCAGAATTCTTCAGAAACAATCAAAAATATTTACAAAATATGATGGTTCCTACACTTGATTAACAGAAGTTATAAAACAACAGGAGGACATTTACATATATATTAGGTTCTAGAGAGTGACTTAAGTTAAGAGAGTTTATGTAGGATGGTATCAGGAACATTGGCACTGGGATGTTAGGTGTGAGTGAAGTAAGGTTTTGAAGGAGGAGAGGCTGCTAGTGGTATGGATGAGAGGTAGGGGTGAATTCCAGTGGTGTGCTAGAGAGAAAGAAAGTATTACAGAGTATTTTGATAGGAGTCATATAATAAATGTAGCTAGCAGTTATCTCTTGAGGTTTGCTTGTGGTGAGAAGTATTCCTATGGCTTTTTGTTATCCCATGATTTTTTTACAATCTGCATTCTCGTTTATAGTGGTAGCTACCCATTTACACGAGCATACTACAGATATACAAAAGCACATTTGTGATTACCGAGCAACAGTATGACTGTGTAGTTATAAACAGTTTTCATAGGACTGGTGTTAATAACCATATGGTGTGTAAGAGACAGGCATTTGTTAGCAATCATCCATGTAACGGCATGTTTGGTAGTGGAGGTTTATCAGATGTTGACCATTTCAGTAGATGCCATGGCTGCAGTACAGGGATCATGGACTTTGGAAGACAGACTCCTGAATCATAACTGAAAAGGATCCACAGATCAGCATACTTTATTGTTAAATAATAACAAACTGAAACAGAAAGGGAAAGGTTGACTGTGGACTTCTATTTTTCCAGAACATCTTTCTACTACTTGTATCACTTATTCAGAGTAGTACTTGGAAAGTAGTGCCTGCATAGTTACGCAGTTTGACATTTGTTAGTGATAAGCTGTGGAAGGTACATGTTTAAGGGATAAGATACCAGTCCATATTATAGAGCTTATTACATCACACTGTTGTTTGTATCTAACTGCTAGGTCATACTGTACACTCTTACTGCAGCTTTTCCTGTCTTGTTTTGGTTATATAAGGGATGTGTATATTATCTGCTATATTGTACTTTCAGTGCTGTTTCTGCACATTGGTGCCTGGGTCATGGCTGAAAAGGGTCTTCGGACCAGCCCAACGGTTATCAAATAAATACATACATAAAATGTACTAAACAATGGTGGGGGATAAACAGAAGTACACATATCAACATTAAATCTGTACCATGGACTGATGTGGTATTGCACTCTGTAGCATGGAGTACGGACTGGCACTTGTTAGTGGTAAACTTTTATGGTGACTACTAACTCCTAAATTGGATATTGCAAAAAGCTACACACACAAAGAAGAGTGTGTTTATCTGAATGGAAGTTTTGTGGATATGGCAATAATCTGTCCATATAAAATGTGTGTGTTTAAGAAACTAACTGTGTTTCTTGACAAATGTGCTAGAAATGCAGCGTAACAGTTTCATGACTTAATTACATTTAATGAACTGAGTGTTTTATTGCACATAGAATTTCTCCTGTATTATTCTAGAAGCATGTACACAGCCAACAAAAAGATATGATAAAATATTTGTGTCTGTATTAGTGAAAATGAGATAAGAAACAAAGTGTAGCCTCTGAAAAAGAATGATAGCCACAAACAAGTATATCGGTTACTGTTGAAAGTGATGAGACCACAGCTAAGAAATATGACTGAAACAGAAAGAGACTATAAAAGCTGCAGTAAAGTCAAAAGTAAGCTTGAAAAACAAGCAAAGAGCAATATATCCGTAATGCTTTGTGATTTTGTTATAAACTTTTTAAGACACGATTAGAAATTAATTTGATTTTAGTTTTGAACAGATAGTTATACAGTGAGGGCGCTGGAGGCTTGTATTGGGAAAATGGTTCATTGAAATAAATAAGAGATAAGTGGGGTAACATTTCATAACTTAAACACCCGAGGGATGTTACTGATTGACTCGATTTATCTGCTTAAATGATGCATTATTGTTATAATGAAGCTAATCCAATACTGGCAGCTGTAGGTGCATTTTATATGTTCATAAGTCATGCGGTAGGAGTATCAATAACTTGCCCTGCTGCAATTCTGCTGCAACAGAAATGTTTTATAGTACATGAAATATTTTTTGAGAAAATGAATAGTACAATATGAGGGAGAAGAGGTTGGGTACTTCAAATTAAAAATAAAAAGGACCAGAAGGAATTTGGATGTCCTACTTCAGATTTCTGATTTGGGTTTGGTTGAGCTATCTACCTACTCTTTGGATGACTATCTTCAAAGTTAAAAACTGTGGGGGAGTGGGCAAAGTTAGTTTGAAACCTCACCTTTTTGCCTGGTCTTACCCAAAGTATGAGTTGTATTCTACCTTTTCCACATATATGATTAATTGCCCAATCCTGATGGTATTACAGTGGCTTTTGAAATAATTACTGATTAGTCCTAAAGGTACTACTGTGGTTTGTTGGCAGCTGGGAATATACACCACTAGATGGCTAGTCCTGCCCAAAGCACTATATAGTTGCCTCCTTCCAAGTTTGTGCACACCTCTCTATAATCAGTTTGTCTGGCATTCTGATTTGTTTTAATTAGTATATGTAAACATGGCTGCTTTATAGCTATTGTCTCGAGTATCTGGATGTGGAATTTCTTAATAAATGAACAGTATTTTTATTTTGTTTCCCAATCCCTTCCTAAACACAGTTTGTATTCAGATATATTGTGCATAATTTGCACACAACAATTTAACATGCAGTGGGTTTTAATTCTGAAAGTAGTAAATTTTCCTGTAAAACAAACCTTGTGAAAATGTGCAGCTATTTTCAGTATGATTGAACAAACATGCATTTTTATAAGGTTCAGTAATGCACTTTTCTCTCATTAACTGGGCCTTTCATGAAGAAAATCACAATCGATCACAACTGTGTTTTTTTAGCAGTTATCTCTGCATAGTTATTTGCACAGTTTTCATTGTTACTACAACCACAGTTTTGCCCATATTCTTTTGTTTATTGGGTTACCCTGCTGGGCAAGACCTGTCTATATATAAAAGGGGTTTACTATTGTAATTCCAAAACTACTTCGGTCGACCGGCAAGTGGTTGAAAGGCAGTTTTCAAGTGGGTAGAATGCCAAACCAAAATACATCGACTACACTACAACAAATGGGTAGTGTAGTTTGAGTATTTGAGTTCAGCGTTGTGCAGGTAGATTGCAGTTCAGTGAGGAACAGGGAATTAGCCCATTTCTTCACTGTAGTGTGATCTGATAGTTGGTATATTTAATTTGCAGGGGGTGTGGGGAGCGCAGCCCCCCCCCCTGCAAAACAGTACAATTAACGTACCATTGACTGCAAACAGTAACAGTACATTAATGTGCATATCACGGGTTACTGAAGTCATCTCCTGCTATGTCGAATACATCGAACTATGTATGTCGATGTATTCATTTTCACATTGGTTGCTGTTTCGAAATTCTGAATTACGCACTTCGGATCGACATTCTGACCGGTCGACTGATGCAGTTTAAGAATTCTGATAGTAAACCACAAAAGGGACCTGGGATGAAGAGTACAACACGAGACAAATGTACATAACTTTGGTGAGACACCAGGTATAATGTAAAAAAAACTGTTTGAGTAATAGTGTTGAGTATGCAAAAGTGTGATAATGCAGGTACACTGTTCTGGATTTCTCATCCTTTAAGTTTATGGAAACTGTTTTAGCTTGTGTTTCCATTCAGATGTTATGGTGTGTGTTCTTCTAAAAAAGCCCATCTTTCAACTTCTTCAATTTGCTTTTGAATGATGGCATTCCACAATTCCACTGGAGTGGGTGGGATTCCATAATTATGTAAGTAAATCTCATGTTAATCAGCATTCAGATTTTTGGACAGCTGTACCTACTTTTCACGGGCCTTTGTCTACATTCTTGATGTTTTCAGGCTGAGAGGTATGGTCTAAACCAACTATATTTGAAGTTTTGAATATTATAAAAGAACCTGAAGATGGATCTTTAGCAAAAGCACAGAGAAGAAGAAAATATCAATACAAGCAGAATAATATTTAGTAGGAGTGAGATTTAAGAGAATACAGGAATTCAGAAAATTTAAGCAATGTTGGACTGAAGACAACTGCAAAGAAAAACAGGATATGGGATTTATAATGTATGCAATTGGAGAAATTAATAAAGGTTTTCTTTTCTGTTAATGTACATTTGCCTATGCCTTAAATGATAATTTACTAAAGGAGTTTAAAAATATTTTCTGTACATACATCATTCATATACACAGACACACACACACACTTTTCAAATACTAACTGTATTGTTCAAGCCTATGTAAACATCTGCATGTAATCTACTAATCCATTTATATTCAACAGTCTCCTATTTCGGAGACATAATTATCACCTCATTCACATTCTAAAATCACTTGAAGGACAACAAAGATTAAAACAATGTCATTGTCCTTTATCTGCAATATGTTTACATCAGGAAGTAATTGAAATCCCGCCTAATCTCCGAAATATGGTACAACAGAAAACTTAATGATTTCTCTGCATGCTCTGTCTTCTAACTCTTAATTTTTGAAAAAGTGCCCCCCAGCCAGTCCTTCCTTCATTTCAGCCTTGGATTTCTGTGCTTTTATTAGCTTGTCTGAACAACTTCTTAAAGCTTCTTCTATGCTTTCCAGTCTTCTGTTATTTGACTTTATTTATTCCTCCAAATTTTCCTCTAAATTACTGGAAGCCACATCCTGTTCTAAAGAGGAAACCTGAACTGCTTTTTACCGAACAGCTACAAAGTTCTTTCTAGACAGATGTCTTTTTATTCTCCGTTTTTCTCCAAATGTCTTCTTTGCTGGCATCCACTCAGTGTAATGACTAGCCAGTAAACTGAATTTTACCCAAACGGTTAACTTTTACAAGCTTTTTAAAACACTTTCAGTTTTCTCACTGCAGAGCTGGAATCGACTTGCTGCTCAGTGTGCAGCCATCGTGGAACTCCTCGCCTAACTTGACAATGTTGTCAGAACATGGTTAGAGGGTGCTTACAGCACAGAAAAAAACACCACAAGTCACAATATGCAACCCCTGCCTACCTCATCTCACTCCACTTGCCTGGCATGGAGAGGGTAACTGCACAAATGCTGTCTCTGCTGGGACACCCTCCATCCACAGGTCACAATGGGAAACCTTTTAGCTAGGGACTTGTAGAGAACAGGTTTATAAGCACCAGGAATACAATTTGTATCAGTGGCTAAAAACGCTATACCCCAGTATAGAAAAAGACCAAAAATCTTCCCTTCTATCTACATTTTGAGCTCCAATCAGTGTTAAATTGATAAAAATCTCCAACAAAGCAGCACATTTTACCATTAAGGCAGGAAAGGCTACTGCAATAAATGTGAAAACACAAGGATGTGGAAGAATGCTCAGGAAAAAAAAAACTAAGGACCACTGATATGCACATGAGTAGGATATACACCAATAAATATCAGGCCTCAGTGCCTCACTCAAGAATCGAAAATAATGAAAACTTTAATGCAGGTTAACACAAAGATTCCAATAAGAGTTTAGCACCAGAGTTTTGTTCAGTACTTTCATCCAAAAGAAAAACAGACATATTCAGAACTATTCAAAATGAGTGCAGGCAGGCTTCCCTTTATGTAATACAAGTGTAGGTTACATGCTTAAAAAAAAACAATGAATTAGTCAAATTAATTACGCCACTGAACCCTTCTTAAAAGCATACTGAGCAAAATAAAAACTAAAAATAGATCTAACTGAATTAAAAGTGCCACTGTAATAAACGCCTTATTACCAACACTAGATTATTGCCTATCACAGCTCATCTCTCTCCACATAATACTAATTTATTGCAAACCACTGAAAACAAAATTATCAGGTTTATTAATTTATATGAGACCACTGAAAACCACTGTTTAAATAACAGCAAGTGATCACCAATCACACACACAGCCATCCTTCCTCTCAATACATTTAACCTTTAAATTACTGAGCAAACAATAATGTCCACCTTTTAACAATACTCTCATCACTGATATCATGAAAAGGCACGTCACTACATATATGATCCAAACTTCACCTTAGCCTGCACAGAAAGATCCTTATGTAAAATAGTCCCTGTCTCACTGAATAAAAAATCTAGGGAGCTAAGAACTCTCAATCACCTCATGGTATTTATCAAAACATCTTAATTTGACAAAGCAGAGAGACTTAAGTGTGATTGTTTCAGAGCTACAGGCTAACATACCAGGTATGCTCATCTCTCACACTGATATTAAATTTTCAGACTCCTCAATGTTGCGCATAGTGGGCTCTGTTGCAAATACTTGAAATTGTTACATTAATTTAAACATGTACCTGTGTACTGGACATTTTGGCATACTAGTTAACTTGCCACAATTCTTTTTAATGTCTATTTAGTTTAGTATGACTGTTGTGACACACATGAACTTACAGACTTCTGAAATAAACTTTATACAACTGCTATTTTTCATCAGTACTACTGACCAACATACACTACATATTTTTATTTTTTATTTATTTAACCTTTCTTGACTGGGATATTCCCATTACTGTAGTAGTCTCTTTTCAAGGAGACCTCTGGTGGTACTAATACTACCAAGGGAAATTTGGCCACGACACTGGGAAACTTCTACTCTTTCAGAGGTGCCACAAGATGTTTTACATCCACCTGAGCTACCATCAAGTCACGCAGATGGGATATTGGTTTAACGTCTCATCTGAAGGACAATATATTACAAAATTCCCTGCTGTAAATGCTACACGCTTACTGCAGTTTTTACCTACGACACACTACTGATCAACAATATCTGTAGAGTTCATATGTCAATCAATCTTTGTATGGCTACTCATTTAAAAAAATGTTTCAGTATTTTATGTATGTTCTGATCCACTGCATCAAGCTGTGTCTTTGGCATGTGGCCCTAGTCATGGTAAATGGTCCTTGGACCAGTCCTATTACCTGGTTAACGAACATAAATATCTTTTAGGTTGGTCTGGAATAGCATAACCACTTTTATTATGTAGGACCGGACTTGGCTGCTACTAATAGAGCAGTGCTGGTACACCAAGAGATAAAGCATCAAGGGCACTGCAGTGTGATGCAGCCCTTATTCTGATTAAAACAGAATTACTTTGGTCAAATATAAGGCAAGATTTTTTTTTTTGGTGTGAGGGATTGACAGATAACGTAGAACATATCTTTAATGTTTTCTACTTGGCATCCAGCATAGAACATATGACCGTACATACTATTCATGAAACAAGACTGATCGGAAAATCCATTCTGCAAAAGTAGAAATTTCAATTCCCAAGGAAGGATGAATCCTAGAAACTAGGTAGGTGTCCTCGGCGATGCTTTATATAGAAGCCTACCTGACAGTGGCAGTCAAGAGGGCTTTTTCTTTCTTTGATGGGAGAACAAGGATAATTCTCACCTCTGTACTGGCAATCAAGAAGAATTAGAAGTGTGCTACACAGAAGGGATTCTAGGCTTGTCAGATAACCTTGGCAACACACACTAATTATACTCTATTCTTAATTTACAGCTGGTGACCTATGAGTGACACCCTTCAGACAATCTATGTATATCACAGACAAATCTTCTCTGGATGAGGCAATTATCACAGAAAAATGTCTTTGCCTGGAAATCAGTGGAATAACATAATTCATTCATATACAGAGAATTCATACTATATCTTGCAGTCTACTAAAAATAAAGCAGTTATCAGACTGCCTTACTAAGGTGAAGACTTCTGCTCTTGGATTTTAAAAAGCACCTGATGAAGGAATATGTCATACTGACTACTGAATATTTGTGCAAAATGTTAAGTATATTCCTTTACAGAGGAGCAGCATGTTAAGTCTGTAACTGCTGCATCTCTTCTGTGGGAGACTTACTGCCAAGTTTTCCACTTACTTTGTGGCAGTTTTGCACGCATTTTTTTTTTGACAATACTTTTTCTTTTTCGCAATGACTACATACTTCTTTTACTGGAGTTCAGATTGTGACGAGTCTCTATAGACATCAGTATTTGTGCAGCCCGGATATTAAAAAATAATCTTTCTGTTTTCTTAAACTTAGTTTTAGTTAACCTTTTCATCCCAGTGGTAAGTAAAATCATCCTGAAAGGTAAAGATGCATACATCCACACAGCAGTGGGATAACCCCTGGGTCGTTAGCTTAGTGACAGTCAATAAATCTATATAGGAAATTTACAGTGGGCTTGGCACCCATGTCCCTTATGGACAGAGGTAGCTTATAAATGCCTGGCCCTACATGTCCTGCTTGAATGCAGGATGACATTATTCTTTTGGGAAAACTTGGTTAGGCTTAGAAAGGACCTTCCAAGTCATTAACCTAGTAACAGTCTATGAATCTATAACAAAATCAGCCAATCTTTAAAGTTGGTGTCTGCTTTCCAACACAGTCACTCATGATTTTGTAGAAAGGGAAACCTTACTTTCATCAATGTTTTTTATTCTACTTGGAATCCACAACTTTCTGAATAGAATAATATCACTGAATACATTGTTATGTTCCTGGAGATCTTACATTGATTAATGTATTGTTAAAAGCCTGTCTTCTGCTAATATACAGAATTGATGGACTAAAAATAAACAGTCGTATCAAACAAAATCTGGCAGAGTACTTTTTTTTCAAAACAAGTCCGCATTTTACTTCCACTAAGGAAAAATAAAAACTAAACCTACCAGAAATACCAGGAAGTTTAGTAAAGTTAAGGCATTTCATTTTTCTTTACTTACCTTATTTAGCAGGAAAGTGAGCTAAACTACTGGAGACCATTTTCATCATGAACCAGACACAAAACAAAAAAATTAACACAAATGCAGCAGGAAACAATGTACAAAGGACAGTAAGAAAAAAAAACGATGCAACATTCCACAAAATAATTCTTAGCAATGGTTTTCGTTAATATATATGAAAGAATGAGCTCTTGCAAGATTACACCCAAAACTGACAAAAAAGATTAAGCAGTTATGTCACAAATCCAGTACACCTGCATTCAATAATTCTACAATATGTAAGAAATGTGTTAACATATCTAACCTTAATCTTATATTATTTATCCTCAGTGATTTATACGAAAAAATACACACTCCTTGCCCCAGTCCATTGTTTGCAATAGCGGGAGAACTAATATGGCATGCCTTCCTTAAACAAATGCGGAAATATTTGATGTGGGCAGAGTTGTCCTTAGGTGAAGCAGGGTCCGGAACAAAAAATTCTGTGCCCCCTTCATTACTCATTCTTAAGTAAAGCTCCTACTTCTCAGATAACCCCAGTGTACTCGCTATTAATTGTTTGTATTCCCAAACAGAATTTTTGGAAATTGTCACAAGTTCTTGAATCTGGTCCGGTCATCTTCCACTCTCTACCAATGATTTTTTTTTTTTAGGTCAAAATGTAACAATACTACGGTGGTGGTGCTGCGGTAGCATTGTCGCCTCATAGCAAGACGTTGTCCCGTTCGATTCTCAGCTAGAGCGTCTTCTGTGAGGAGGCATACGTGACTGGGGTGTGCCTTCATTAAAGGTTGTGCGTCGGGGCTGGTAACCCGGTACATAAAAATCCACTACCAATCATTAGTGGACCGGAGTTCCGCTGTGGCGACCCCTAACTGTGAAAAGCCGAAAGACACAAACAAACAAGGTCAAAATGCATTTATTTAAACTGTACTTGCCTTAATATTGCTACACACTCAAGTATGCTAGCTTGTAGTGCATTTAAAGTGTTTTAGCTGCTTTCCTGCAAAAAAAACTAAAAGTTGTAAGCTTGTTTCCTGCCTTTCCTGTAACTAGTCTAGTCCAGATACAGACTTGCTGTATTCAGGACTGTTTTGTAAGTTTCTGAGCCCCTCCCCCCAGACCTTTCTGTGTTGGAAGGAACCCTTCTAGCTTATCAGTGGGAGTGGTAAGCACTAGGTAGCCTATCTACCACAAGATGAGTGGTTTCTGGCCTAGAAATTGTAGTTTATTGGCTATTTGGGCAGTTTTTCCCTCTCTTTCAACTTTCTGGTTTAAAAGCCTGCATTTACGTGGGTTTGCACTTGTTTAAGCTCCGCAGATCAAGTTTTGGGGTCCTACAGACTACAAGAGCAACAGGAAGGAGAAGAGAGATACTCCAAGTGCCTCCATTTTGATTTTTTCATAATTTACTGCTCTCTGCACTTATTTTTTGTCATTTTTTTAAATGTATCTGCATTTATTTAAACTGTATTTGCCTTAATATTGCTACACACTCAAGTGTGCTAGCTTGTACAGCACCTAAAGTGTTTTTTTTTCTCTGCTATAGGCCCCATAAAGGCTCAGTGTCTCTCCAACCTAACACCACTCTTACGTATTCAACTCTGGTACCACCTTTAACATTCCTATAAGAAAAGTGCAGTCCGGGTCTGAACTGTCTGCAGACAGCTACAGTTAACTTTGAACCTAACACCACTCTTACGTATTCAACTCTGGTACCACCTTTAACATTCCTATAAGAAAAGTGCAGTCCGGGTCTGAACTGTCTGCAGACAGCTACAGTTAACTTTGAACCTAACACCACTCTTACGTATTCAACTCTGGTACCACCTTTAACATTCCTATAAGAAAAGTGCAGTCCGGGTCTGAACTGTCTGCAGACAGCTACAGTTAACTTTGAACCTAACACCACTCTTACGTATTCAACTCTGGTACCACCTTTAACATTCCTATAAGAAAAGTGCAGTCCGGGTCTGAACTGTCTGCAGACAGCTACAGTTAACTTTAAACCTAACACCACTCTTACGTATTCAACTCTGGTACCACCTTTAACATTCCTATAAGAAAAGTGCAGTCCGGGTCTGAACTGTCTGCAGACAGCTACAGTTAACTTTGAACCTAACACCACTCTTACGTATTCAACTCTGGTACCACCTTTAACATTCCTATAAGAAAAGTGCAGTCCGGGTCTGAACTGTCTGCAGACAGCTACAGTTAACTTTGAACCTAACACCACTCTTACGTATTCAACTCTGGTACCACCTTTAAAATTCCTATAAGAAAAGTGCAGTCCGGGTCTGAACTGTCTGCAGACAGCTACAGTTAACTTTGAACCTAACACCACTCTTACGTATTCAACTCTGGTACCACCTTTAACATTCCTATAAGAAAAGTGCAGTCCGGTCTGAACTGTCTGCAGACAGCTACAGTTAACTTTGAACCTAACACCACTCTTACGTATTCAACTCTGGTACCACCTTTAACATTCCTATAAGAAAAGTGCAGTCCGGGTCTGAACTGTCTGCAGACAGCTACAGTTAACTTTGAACCTAACACCATTCTTACGTATTCAACTCTGGTACCACCTTTAACATTCCTATAAGAAAAGTGCAGTCCGGGTCTGAACTGTCTGCAGACAGCTACAGTTAACTTTGAACCTAACACCACTCTTACGTATTCAACTCTGGTACCACCTTTAACATTCCTATAAGAAAAGTGCAGTCCGGGTCTGAACTGTCTGCAGACAGCTACAGTTAACTTTGAACCTAACACCACTCTTACGTATTCAACTCTGGTACCACCTTTAACATTCCTATAAGAAAAGTGCAGTCCGGGTCTGAACGGTCTGCAGACAGCTACAGTTAACTTTGAGTATGTGTCTAACTGTTTGAGCCAATCTTCATTTTCCCCTGGAGAGCACTGTGCTTTGGCTGTAAGCAGCCCCCCCCACCACCACCACACACACACATCTTCCACTTTCTCTTATTCCCTTCTGTTAGCAAATAGTATCAATAACTGATCAATACTGTGTGTTTGTTTATTTAAACTATACCACAGTAGCCTACTGATACAAGGTTATCCTGGTTTTCCACCTGAGAAATTAAGACAAGACTTACAGTTTCAGAGCAGTCCTTGGTCAATTGTGATTGTTCTTAACACATACTTGTCTTGTTTGGCTCATTAGCAGCAGTACAAAGAACTGCCTGCTCACACCCTTGTTCTCCCCTCCCCTTCCCTGTTTATTACCTTAAGACAATCCCAGAGTTAATAAATATTACCTGTAGCAGGCACCATTTGTAAAACTACAATCCACTCTGCTATAGGCCCCATGAAGGCTCAGTGTCTCTCCAGTAAGTGTTTTACAACTGTAAATGCCTATTTATGTTGAATTGTATTAGACATTTTACAACTGTATATGTTTATGATGAATTTCAAGCCTGTACTCCAATCTGCTTACTTACACTATCAGACTATATACCCCACTCATAGGACCAAAAACTGGGACTGGGTTAGCCCTTCACGCCTCGGGCTTGGCTTCTCCTCCTCCTGCCCCTTATCCCACTCCGCCCCACTGTGTCTACATTTATAGCCACTAGGCCACACCCTACTTCCTCTCCAACCTACACAACTTCTCTCCAATTTCCCCCACCACTTTACTGTTTAACCACTACTATTCCTCTGAAGCACATTGACCCCACCCATTGATGACATATAACATGTCTATAAATAATTATAAACTCCTTCCTCTTATCTTACCACTCTTAATTCTGCCATGCTTTCTTACTAGCTATGAAAATCTCACATTCGTAGGTTTCTCTTATCCAAAATGCCAAACCAAGACCCCCTCCCTCCACTGATCATGGAACTTGCCCACTACTACACTACCCCAAAATTATAAATTCCAACCACTTGCTTCTAAAAAAACACTCCAATCAACACCAAAATCCAAATATGAACTAAAACTACTATTCAAAGTTATTAGACTACTAGCGTATCTAAGAAAAACATAACCAAAGATGGGGACATCCATCCTAATCCAGGCCCAACCTTAACTCAAAATCCTACCAGCCCACCACTCTCCCACCGACTGGTCAACTCCCTCCTAATATGCCACTTAAACATTAGTAGCCTAAACAATAAGATACATAGCATGCATGCTGTACTAGCCACATACCTCCCCAACATAATGTGTCTATCTGAAACATGGCCCGCCATCAACCAACGACAATGAGATCCTGCCTCCTGGTTACAATATACTTAGGGCAGATAGAGTAAAGAAAAGAGGAGGTGGAATAGCCGTCTTATATAATAGCACACTTAACATCATAACTAACCCTATACAACCACCCCAGGTCTCTAACGCTGAAATACTAGCTCTAAAATTCTACTAAATAATCATAGGGCATTAACCTAATTGTCACCTATATTCCCCTGGGAACAATGTAGAAACACTAGAGGTCATTCTACATTGGATAGCCAACAACTACCCTCAAGAAACCATTGTCCTGGGCGATGTTAATATTGACTGGAACCAATGCACAGCACAGTCCAACCCCATCCCTGTTAACCTACATGGATTCTCTCAGATAATATCATCTACCACACGTACAGGTAACAATAACCAAAAAGAGAGTATACTAGACTGGATACTCACCAACAGTCATCCCCAGAACTATATGTCTGGAACTCTCCCTAATGATCTTAGTGATCACCTGCTCACATACATCATGAAAGACAAAATTAATTGTACAAGCTTACCTATTTATAGGTCTATCAGATCCAAGAAAAACTTTTGACCCAACTAAATTTCAACTTGAACTCAAATCATGTAACTGGACAAAACTAAAGTTCCTTCCCCTTGATGAGGCAGTGTCATCATTTAACAATTCATTCCTTACTATACTTGACTCGATGCTCCTAAACGCTCAATAAGAATTAAACTCAACTAGCACCCTGGCTAACAACAGACACCAAAACCAAAATAACAACTAGAGACAAAGCGTGGGATAAATGGCACACTATCAAACTACCCCTAGATCGCATCAATTTCAACAACTTAGAAATGAGACTAAAAAAGCCATCATACTAGATAAGAAAAATTACTTCTACAATCTGCAACATAAACATCAGAATAACCCTCAAAAGTACTGGGCAGGCATAAATAAACTTCTCCAACCAGGCAAATCCACTACTCCGACCCCAGGAACATTATCTGACAAGAGTCAAGAAGATATAGCCAATTCATTCAATACTTTCTTCACAGAAACCATCCAGTCATTAGCTAACCAACTTTCTCCTCCCCACACTTCTATAAACACTATACCCAACTCACCACTCTCTTTTAACTTCAAGCCAGTGTCCACATCCTTTATCTGATCCCTTTTGAAAAAACTGAAGCCAACCACCCTTTCATTGATCTTCTGCCGGCTGAATACCTGCAAATTGCTGCAGATGTCGAGCCTACCCTATCTCAATCCTAATTAACAGAACTATAACCGAGGCCTCAATCCCTCAATTTGGAAAATATCCTATGTTATTCCACTCCACAAAGGAGGTTCATCCACAGAACTATCCAACTATAGACCCTATAGCCATACTATCACCACTTGCCAAAATTATGGAAAAGTGCATGCACAACCAACTAATGCTCTATCTAACCCAAAATAAACTACTCACAGACTCTCAACATGGATTCAGACCCCATCATAGTACAACCACTGCCCTCCTCTCTTTTACTGAAAACATTAATCTTAACCGGAATAATAAAAATATCCTCCGCTTCTTCCTGGACCTATCGAAAGCCTTCGATATGGTAAACCATCAGTTACTTATATACTTTTAAAAACCCTGTATCTAGATACTCCAGCCCTTGACTGGTTTCAAGCTTTTACTCTCACTGGGAGACAACAAAGCAGTAATGTGGCAAAACAAGCTCTCCTTTTCCCCGGCCTTTAACCCCCCCACCAAAAAATAAAAACCCCCCTTAAAGGAGTTCCTTTTTTAAGGTTTTCCCCCCAAATATTTAAAAGGGAAAAAAAAACCTTCTTTTCCTTTTTTTCCAGTTCCTTTCCAAAAAAAATTGAAAAAAAAAATCCAAAAAACTTCTCAGAAGTCCAGCCCAACACAGAATGTCTCTGGCTGACCAAGTTCACTGATGACTGCAAGCTAGGGGTCATTATCAACTACCCAATTGATGTAGACATCCTACAAAAGGGCCTCTCTGAGACCAATGACTGGTGTCGGAACCATGGCCTGAAGCTTAATGCCAAAAAATGCCTTATCATCCCATTTGGAAAAAACTCAGTTCCCTATGAATTACCACATTGATGGGAGCCCACTGAACAGGCCATTAGAGATCTGGGCACCCAGGTCGACAGCCACCTCACCTTTGACCACCACACTGCCACTGTGGTCAGAAAGTCCTTCTACTTGGCACACCCTATAACCAAAGGTTTCGCATCCAGGAAGAAAGAGGTCATCATCCCTCTCTACTCATCCCTCATTAGACCAATCATTGAATATAATGCCACATTTGGCATGTACCTGATCAGACACCTACAACAGCTGGAGAGGCCACAAAAGTACCTCATGAAAAGGATCCCAGGCCTTAAACACGTCTTACATGGACAGACTCAAGAAACTTCAGCTGTTCTCAGTCTCTAATCGTCTACTTAGAGGTGATCTCTGCTTGACTTACAAAGCCATGTCTAAACCCAGCCCTACTTGAAATCCACTAGGCACCTAAAGAAATCCTGACAATCCCCCCAGCCACACACCCAGAGAGAGATCACAACACTCATTACTACAATTAACAGAACACTGCTGGAGTGACAGGTTGTATCTTCCAAAGACTGCCCATACTCTGGAAAAAGCTTCCCATTCATGTCAAGCAGAGCACCTCGCTGGCCCTCCAAGAAAACTCTTGATGAGTGGATGGGTAACAGAAAGTTCACTCCAGGAATCATTCCAGTTGCCCTACTGGGTATGGCACTATGAACTAACATCGGGTGGCACGGTGCCCGGGCATTTTTTTTGGGGGGGGGGTAGGCTTGTAAAGGGTCCAGGGCCATTAGCCTAGTGCATACCTATGAACCTATGAAGAGTATGGAAACACTGAGCTGCAGGTCTAGTCTTATTGTATTTACAAATATTTACTGTGAATGCTATGTTCATGGCAAATATACAATACACTATAGCAGATTTTGGTTTAAACACTGTGCATTCTAGTAACCTCTCAACTACTGCAATTCTCTTTAATACATACTGTGATGGTGAAACTGGATCAGTTCTTTTGAAGAGCCAGTCTACCTATATTAAAAGTATATACATCTGTTACCCTGCAAAAAAATAATTCTCCTGCAACATCCCGAACAGCATAGCTAACATTAACATCAATTCAAACCTAACACACTGTATCTTCTGAGTGCCTTCTGTGAAAAGTTAAGTTTGCCAAATAACATAAGGGCAACCATTTCTGCATTAAAATTCTCAAGTAATACATTGTTAAAGATCCTTCCAAGACAGTCAGTACTATAAGCTGAATATTCACCCGTCCTAGCAATTTCTACATTTTACAAATTTACAAAGCAATTACTCTGCTATGGTCATCATGCTGCATTACATTATCAAAGTTAGTGTTCAATTCCTCCAGTAGAGCTTTCCTTCATTTTCATCTAAAGCCTGCAGAAAAATAGATACTACATTAGAAACACCTTAATATGCCAGAAACAGTAGGACCAAACAAGCTTTTATTTTGGTAATAAAAGAAGTGGCTAAATGTATTTTTAACCATGTGTTAACCAGGTGCACCCACTGAACACACCTGTCCCTTTTTAGGGGCAATACAGGAATATTGTCTGGTTAACTGACACACACAGAGTCACACAGCAGTCAAATGGAGGCGGAAGGAAATCAACCCCTGTACACTGGAGTACAGAAAGCAGCTTATAACAGCTGAGAGCTGAACTCCTCTTTGCTAGCTGACAAACCATAAGCTACTATTTATCATCACAATTCAATGGAAATGTCCCACTTTGGTTATCTAAATAGGTGCAGCCCGATAAATCATTTTAGTAGTCCCATTTCCTTGGGTTGCCCCGAATGGACCTCATGTGGATAACAAATGAATAATATAACTAGCCACTATATGAACTGGTAGCCTGAAAAATACAAAGCAGATATGTGAGTGCACATTCCTTAGTTCTCACCTTTATACTCTATTAAAATGATAAACTGGGTAATGGAGAATGAATGAATACACTAAATTAGATGCTTGTTCTCCGCTGATACAAACTTAGAGAGAAAGTGACAACGAATCTTCTGAGCCACTATTACTTTTAATTAACAATTAAAAAATTGCCACTACTATGAGTATAACTTGACTAAAATGCAAATGCTTTTTTTTAAATTATGGAGAAAATTGGGAGCAAACAGTACCTCCTTTTTAAACTTAATTTAAGCATACTAAAAGACCTGAATTAATGCTTTAACCAGTGCATTCTCTTTATGAAGATCAGTGAACACAGTGTTTAATGGTAACCAAGTGAGTAAACATGCTCAAGGACCCTTTTCAGCAATGTTCATTATTGCGTTTATTTCTGACACTACCACCAATAATCCCGGGTTGCTCCTGTGAAGATACACTATCCTGGATTTGATTAACTTTGGCAGGCTTTGCATGAAGCTTACGTGTTAGCATGATGCCTATATGGAGTTTATATGTTAGACTGATGAGCAATAGCACTAATCGCATATGCATTCCGTGCTTCGTGCTTACACAAATACAAGCAACGTTTTATGGCCAGCAACAGTGTTGCAATCCAGAAACCATGCAGAGCAACATAATCATAGAAAGAGGATGCATACAAATTTGCCTGTGGGCAAACCTGCTTGGCTACATTGCACTGACACAGCCACAATGACTACCAGGGGTGAAAATACTGCAATAACAGCAGTATTAATGCATTAAAGAAAAGCGTACTCAGTGCAATGTATGCGATAACAATTATTTGCAGAATGAAGTAATCAAGGGGGGAAACAGCAACAGTAAATACAATGAAACATACAATAGGTAGGGAACGTGTGCTGATGAAAATGGGCAGAGACATGAATGATAGGAATGAAGAAAGAGGAAAAGGGCATGTTAAATATGGCAGTGTCCCCAAACAGGATATGGCAATGTATTTACTCTTCCAAGACAAGTCAGTAGCACAACATTATGTAGATAGCACAGTACATACCACTGTCTACACCTCCTTTGTGAGTATATTTATATTACACATGACAGCACATATGCGATGGTCACACAGAGCTGCATGTCAATGGAGATGAATGGTTGTGAGATAAACATCACTGACATGCTCACTTCCCAGGACATTTAGCAATAGGGGGTATGTGCGCACTTTGAAGATCTGCAAAATGACTTGCATCTTGTAGAACACCTTGAAGGGAAGACTGCACTGTCATCTCCTAATGGGTATGCATCCCAAAGAATAGTTCTTTATGGCCTACCAGATATGTGGGAGCTCACTGTGCCAAATGTGATACACTTGACTAAAGCATCTCTGGCTAACATAGGTATTGGCCATACAAATAACAACACTTACAAACACACTATTATGAGTGGATTCCCTACACACATGTATGCATGCATTTGCCACATGTAATAGCAATGGATATTGCCAAAAGCATCTGCAACTGATGTACGAATTACGAAGAGATCCATTACAATGAATGATACAGCACAATGTGAGACCGTGTACATGGGCATAATTGATATATTGCGATCAAACTACAGCAGTGCAAAGTCTAGCATCAATGAGCGAGGAAGCTGTCACTGTGATATTGTTCACATACCAAATAATACATGGAGCACACTTGATAAGCACATCAAACCTCAAGACATGTGTCCCATGATCACTGTCCCACTGACACTGCCAGTGAAAATGTTATACTGCCAAGAAATCTTGACATGCAAGCATATGTGTTCATGAAAACGTTCAAGTGGCAATACTGATGTGATGTACTGGTACAGTCACACTACAGCTGTGCCTAGGATACAATTGGGCTTCTTAGAAGAGTACTAGGCTAATGTTCCAAAATCCTTTAAAAGCCTAGCCATATTTAACAGGAGTTTCACAATATTCATTAGCTAGGTGAAAGACGTTCACACAGGTATGAGCCTTTTAATTACAATTAACTACAAATTGATCTAGGTTGTAATTGAAGAGGATCAGGAAAGGCCTTTGCTTTACCCAAGTTGCCCAACATAATGCATCAGAAATTATCCAAGTGTAACTAACTCTGGGCAAAACTGCAATCCAAATTGTAGCTTACTACAGATTCTCTACTATGCCCCAGGATTCCCACTCCTCTTTTCCTGACATACTGGAAAATATTAGGGTTCAACCAAACACCCTAATAATGGGAGATTTCAACTACCAAACCATTAACTGGGAAAACTACTCATGTACCAACTCCTTCGCTCAACACTTTCTAGAATTCATAAATTCCAATGCCCTGGATCAACATATCCACACCCCAACCAGGGGCAACAATATCCTAAACCTAGTCATTACCAACATGAGTGACTGGTGTTCCACACCTGAAGTCAACTCCTCATTGGTCAGATCCAACCATAAGCTAATCACCATAGATATCCACATACTGCCCCCACCCCACATCAAGGAAACAACTGTAAAGAATTTCTCCAAAGCCAACTTCATGCTTCTTAAAACAGAAGTGGAAAACCTCATAACACCCATGCAGATGGACAATTCAGTTATGACTGCTGAATCCTACACAAATGCACTCTACAAGCACTTACATGAGTGCATGGATCGTGCTATCCCCAACAGAACCAAGACGGTATCCTCAAAAAAAAGGAAGCCAATCTGGTGGTCCCCTGCTATAAACAAACTCTACAACAGAAGGAAGAAACTGTTGCAAAAGAGAGTAAAATCCCATGAGTGGAGGAGCTCCCTGGACAGCCTCAGTAAGAAGCTAAGATCCCTCATAAAATCCTCCAAAGCTAGCTATGAAAACAAGATTGCCACTGATTCCAAGGACAACCACAAAGCATTCTATAGCTATGTCAAGAATCTCAATGGCAACACCGAGATCTGCTCTGAGTTACAGCACAATAGCACGAAAATCACAGAACCAACTGATCTCACCACCATCCTGGCTGACAGGCTCAGTGCTAACTTTACCCCCCCACCAGCACTTAAAGGTCCCATAGCTATACCGGAAGAATGCAGAGGTCCTGCAATCACAACTGCGCAGGTAAAGTCTGCACTCTCCAAAGCCAAAAACACAGCATCCATGGGACCGGACAACATCCCAGGCTGCATTCTACATGAACTTCAGAACAAACTGGCTCCCCACCTAAGCACCATGTTGAATCATAGCCTCATGTCAGGCTTTGTACCCACTGAATGGCGCACAGCAATAGTTATACCACTCCACAAAGAGGGAGCCACCATGGACCCTGGGAACCATTGGCCTATTAGCCTGATGAGCCTGGTCTGCAAGGCCATGGAGCGTATCATCATGGAACTCATAAGCAAAGACACTGGTAACCTCCAAACTCTGGACCCCACCCAGTTCAGGTTTGTGAAATGCAGATCATGCCTCCTGAACCTGATCTACTTCTTTGAAACAGTCAACAAATCTGTAGACAAGGGTAGGCAATTCACAGCCTATCTTGACCTTGCCAAGGCTTTCAACACCATCCCCCATTCTGGAATTATAGATAAACTCACTAAATTGGGTAGAAATCCTTACTTCATAAGACAGGTCGCCAACTGGCTCACTGACAGAACCCACACTGTAAAAGTCGCAGACTCCAAATCTTGACTTCAAACCAGTGACAAGTAGAGTGCCACAGGGTTCAGTCCTGGGTCTTCTCCTGTTTGGTATCTACTTCTCTGAAGTGCGGGCTAACACAGAGGGCCTCTGGCTGATGAAGTTCACAGATGACTGCAAATTAGGTGCCATAGTAGAATCCCCAAATGACATGGACATCCTACAGAAGGGCCTCACTGAGACAGATGCCTGGAGTCAGACCCATGGCCTCAAGTGCAACACCAAAAAGTGCATTGTCATCCCCTTTGGAAAAAAACTCTGTACCCATGAACTACCACATAGGTGGCAGTCCACTTAACGCTGAAGGTGTGATAAGATACCCTGGGACTCAGGTGGATAGCAGTAGTCTTATAGGTTCATAGGTTGTTATTAGGCTATCGGCCCTAGGACCTATACAAGCCTAGCCATAACAATTCCCTGGCTATTTCTTCCCACACTATTTACATCTTTGGACCCCTGTCTAACAGAGTGACTGATCCCTGGGGTGAATTTCCTTTCTCCCATCCAATCATCAAGGTTCCTTTTGAAGAGGGCCAAAGAGGCGCTCTGCTTGACATGTATGGGCAGTCTATTCCAGAGTCTGGGGAGTCTCTGAGTCAGGAACCTGTCCCTCCAGCATGTTTTGTTTATTGTGATGACAAGGTTTAGATCCCTGGAGTGTGTGGCTCTGAGGGATTTCTTTAAGTGTAGCATGTCCAACAACTCTGGGTTTGACATGGCCTTGTATGTCAAGCAGAGATCACCTCTGAGTAGACGATATGTGGACAGAGTGTAGCTGGAGTTTTTTAGGGCGTTCAGCGTAGGGCATCTGCTTTAGGCCTGTGATTCTTTTAGTGAGGTATTTCTGAGGCCTTTCCAGTTGTTGCAGATGTCTTGAGAGGTATATACTAAATGGGACATTGTATTCTATAATGGGTCTAATAAGAGCTTTTTTCTGGATGAAAAGCCCTTAGTGATGAGGTGTGCCACATAAAAGGATTTCCTGACTGTTGTGGCGATGTGGTTATCGAAGGTGAGACCATTGCCCACCTGTGTCCCTAAGTCTCTTATCACACTTTCAGTGTTTAGTGTACTGCCACCTATGTGGCAATTCATGGGTACATGTTTTTTCCCAAAGGGATAACTATACATTTCTTTGCATTGAGCTTGAGCCCATAGCTCTGGCACCAAGCATCTGTTTCTGTAAGGCCCTTTTGTAGAGTATCCACATCATTTGGGGATTCAATAATGTCTCCCAGTTTGCAGTCATCTGCAAACTTTGTTAGCCAGAGTCCCTTAGTGTTGGCCTGTACTTCAGAGAAGTAGATGGCAAACAAGAGTGGTCCCAGGACTGTACCCTGAGGTACTCCACTTGTCACTTGTCTGGAGCTGGATTTGGAGTCGGTTACTTTTACAGTGTACGTTCTGTCAGTAAGCCAGTTGGCAACCCATCAAGTGACATAGGGATTAATGCCCAGCTTAGTAAGTCTATCTATGATTCCAGAGTGGGGGATGGTATAAAAACCTTGGCGAGGTCCATCTAGGCTGTGTGGACCACCTTACCCTCGTCCACGGCTCTGGAGACTGATTCAAAGAAGTCAATCAGGTTTAGGAGACAAGATTGGCCCTTCACGAACCCAAACTGGGTGGGGTCCAGTGTTTGAAGGTCGCCAAAGTCATTGTTTATAAGTTCCATGAAAATACATTCCATAGCCTTGCAGATCAGGCTCGTCAGACTGATGTGGTGGTAGTTCCCGGGATCCAAGATGGATTTCCCCTTGTGGAGTGGTATAACTGTAGCTGTGCGCCACTCAGTGGGCATGAAGCCTAAGGTGAGGCTATGATTAAACAAGACACTTGGGTATGGTGCCAGTTCATTTTGTAGTTCATGTAGTACACAGCCCGGGATGTCATCTGGTCCCATGGATGCTGTATTCTTAACTTTGGAGAGTGCGTTTTTTTACCTGTGTGGTCGCTATTACCGGAATTTGCAATCTTCCGGTACTGAGATGGGCTGTTTAGGGGGTGAGAGGGGGGGAATTTGGCACTGAATTGATCTTCCAGGATATTGGCAATATCCTTGGGATCAGTATATTTAATGCCATTCTGTTGTAGCTCAGAGTAGATGTGAGCATTGCTATTTAGATTCTTGACATAGTTATAGAATGCCTTGTGGTTGTCTTTGGAATCTTTCTCAATTTTATTTTCGTAACCAGCTTTGGAGGATTTTACGAGGGATCTCAGCTTCTTACTGGGGCCGGTAAGGGAGATTTTGCATCCTGGATTTTCCTCTTTTCTGCAACAGTTTCTTCCTTTTGTTGTAAATTTTATTTATGGCAGGGGACCACCAGATTTTCTTACTTTTTTTGGAGGAGAGCATCTTGGTTCTATTTGGGATGGCAAAATTCATGCATGAGTGGATGTGCTTGTACAGTGCCTTAGTGTAGGATTCAGCAGTCGAACTTTCAGTTCCAGTCTGCATGGGTGTCATGAATTTTGTCACTTCTGACTTGAGTAGAATGAAGTTGGCTTTAGAGAAGTTTTTTATGGAGGTTTCTTTACTGGGGGATGGGGGTGGGATGTGGATGTTAAGGGTGATTAGCTTATGGTCAGACCTGACCAACGAGGGAGTGACCATAGGTGTGGAGCATCAATTTCCCATGTTGGTATTGACCAGGTCTAGGATATTGGAGCCCCTGGTGGGACTATGGATTAATTGATGAAGGGCACTGGAATTTATGAATTCCAAGAACCACTGGGCAAAGGTGTTGGTACACGAGTAGTTTTCCCAGTTAATGGCAGGGTAGTTGAAATTACCCAGTATTAGGGTGTTTGGTTGCATCTTAATATTTTCCAGTATGTTTAGAAAGGTGTAGTGAGAATTTTGGGACATGGCGGGAAACCAGTAGCAAGCTACAATCTGGACTGCAGTCTTGCCTAGTGGTAGTTGCACCTGGAGAATTTCAGATGCATTGCGTTGGGCAGCTAGCCTGGTGGTGTGAATATCCTTGGTGAATATGGACACGCCTTCACCTTTAGTGTTTCGGTCTTGGTTTGGTGGCCGAAAAGTGTGGTAAGAGTTGTAGCTTGGTATTGCAGGGGTGCTCTCTGGAGCCTTGAACCAGGTCTCAGTTACTGCACAGATATCAACGTTCTCCATTTTTAGGAGTGCCTCGAGATAGTGCATTTTGAGGTTTAGACTTCTAGCATTGAGTAGCATTACCTTCAGATTTTGCATGGTTGTACCCATTACGGTGATGGTTTTGTCCTTTGAACTTTGCCTAAAAAAGGCACTATAGGGGTGGCAAGAGCCTTAGCCAGTAACCTGAATCCCAGGGGGCAACAGGTACAGACTATCTCTGGCAAAGCATCGTGGTCTGTCAATCATGTCGTTCCAGGCAGACAGATACTGGATCCCCTTTGAATGACACCAGAAGCTTAGCCAATTGTTGAAGTCAGTCATTTTGTCCTTATATTGTGGTATCATTCTGGATGAAGGCAGGATGCTACTCAGGGCTAGGGTCATACCTGCCTGGGCCACATGATCTGAGAGCTCTTCCATGTCTCTTTTCATGTAGTCCAGTGAGGTACATCTCAAGTCATTCACTCCAACATGGACAATGACAGAGTCATATCTGTACTTGTTGTGGAGTGACTTGAGTGCATGCGTTATGTGGTGGATCCTAGCACCCGACAGGCAGCTGACTGTAATTTTCTCCTTGTTCAGCCTGGTGAGTGGGCCATCAGTGTGCCTGACTATAGAGTCACCTATGACTAAAGTGTTAGGTATGTTGTCTTGCCTTAGGGGCTGTTGCTGGATGGCACACTGGTGTTCTGAGCTGTGTGACACTTTGGTTGTAATTGGTGTTTGTTTGCATTTCAGCTTTGGAGGTCCTTGTTGCTTGGGCAGGTTACAGTTAAGGGCCTCCGCATATGTGGATTTAATGTTGCTATGTGTGGATGTTGGTGGTGTGGGTTTAGAAGGGCTATGTTTTGCTTGAGGTACAGTGCGGGTGTTAAATAGGACATGCTGGAGGGACAGATTCATAACCCAGAGGCTCCCTTCACTCTGGAATAAAATCCCAGTCCAGGTTAGGCAGAGTCCCTCATTGACTCTCTTCAAGAGGAATCTTGATGAGTGGATGGGAGATCGTAGGTTTACCCCGGGTATCACTTCTGTGTCACTGTTAGACAGAGGCACAGTATACTAACCTCGAAAAAGGGCATAGCAAAATTAATTTAAAATGGGTGGCAAAAGCCAAACACACTCTGGTTAGGCTTATAAATGCCCTAGGGCAGATGGCCTAGTATGAACCTATGAACCTTCGCCTCTTGACTGTCTAGCACAATCTTGGGTGGAGAGAGCTTTGCTTCCAGTTTGGCTATGTAAGTGCATCTCTCACAGGTTATAGTGTTGGGTGGTAGGAGGAGAGGGTTGTCTGTGTACATGAGGCAATTGCTGCATTGCCCCAGTATGCCCAGACTCGCCAGGTAGACAGGAGAAATCACTGGAAGCTGACCCTTGGACATGCCCGGTTTGGTGCTTTTTTTTGTAAAGTACAAGAGCTGTTTTCCCTTGCCTTACCAAGGTACTTTGCAATTATAGGCTGTTTAGTGCCAACAGTTAATTTCTCCTTTTTAATAAGGAAAGTTGAGTGCTTGTATCAGTTTAAGGCTTCCTAGTGCTTTCCAGCAGGTATTAGAGCAAGTGCTAGTCACAGGGATGCTTAAAGGCAAGATAAAAAAATGGTTTATCCTAAACACTGCAGTGTGCCCTAGATTAATTAGATGTGAAAGTAGGTAACTTAAGTTTTACCTGTCTAAAAGTTTTAGTGGAGAGTCACTCTTTCTAAAACAGCAAGATATATTGAAAGGGGGTGGTCACTTTTGTATTCTGGTACTATGGAATACAGTAGGATGGCCAATAAATTTAAATAGTTGAACGGGAGTGATTTCACAATATCATAATTTTGTGCTTACTCACACAAGCCAGTGAAAGCAGAGAGGAAATGAGATATATGGTCAAATTAACACAAGAGGCAGACAGCTAGAAAGACAGTGGTATTTAAGAACACAACAGTAAGTGAGTAGGAGGGTGGGGAAAAAATTCTGCCCAACTCAAGAGACAGAGCTGTGGTCCCTTTTGAAGTTTTAATATGCAGTTAAAAGCAGAATACAAGTAAAACTCAAGGTAAAGAAAACAAATCACAGTATTCAAAATATAAAAAGGAAATGAAGTAATACAAAATACAACAAATAAAAAGCAAGCTTACCTTTCCTTCACAACAAAGGGTAGTAGACTCTGGGTGAGCCTTTATAGTAAAGATCTAAAATGTTTTATTTTACCCCTCTCCTTTGATAATCACATTGCTACAGTAGTCAGGAAATCCTACGTGGCACACCTCATCATGGAAGGGTTCTCATCCAGAAAAAAAGAGGTCATGGTTTCCCTCTACTCGGCTCTCATTAGAACCATTATTTAGTACAACGCCCCTTTTGGAATGTACCTCACAAGACATCTGCAATAGGTGGAAAGGCCTCAGAAGTACCTCACAAAGTGCATCACAGGACTCAGACAGATGCTCTATGCTGACCGTCTCAAAAATCTCCAGCTTTACTCCGTAGCATATCGCCTACTCTGAGGTCTGCCTAACATACAAAGCTATGTCAAGGGGGAGGAGGCTTTAGATAGAAGAAGGGGAGGCAAGAATACCCTGCAAGACAGCAGAGGCAAAGCCTGCCCTAGACTTAGAAAACAAGGGGAGATTGTAGTGCTTGGAAAAAGTATGCACAAAACTCCAAGTGGCAGCTTCCAAGATATCCTTGGTAGGGACTCCTCTGAGGAAAGCTGTAGAAGTAGCAGCTGCTCTAGTAGAATGACTTCTAATGGTCCCTGGAAACTGTTTCCCATGATGAGTGTAACAAAATCTGATTCCATAAGCAATCCATTTGGAAATAGTTTGTTTAGAAATAGGTTTTCCAAGAGAACTGGAGGCAAAGGAAACAAACAATTGGTTAGACTTTCTGAAATCTTTAGTCTTGTCCAAGTAAAATCAGAACTGTCTGTGCACATCCAATGAATGCAAAATCCTTTCCCCTTTATTTTGAGGATTTGGAAAGAAAGTAGGAAGGTGAATTGTCTGATTCAAAGCTACTTTCGAAATCACCTTAGGCATGAAAGTAGGATTGGTCCTCAAGGATACTCTGTCCTGATGGAAAATAAGGTATGGTTCCACAGCCATGAGAGCTTGCAACTCTGAGACCCTTCTGGCAGAGGTCAATGCTAACAAAAGAACAGTCTTCCAGGATAGAAACTAAATATCTGAAGATGCAGCAGGGTCAAAAGGAGGCAAAGTAAGTTTTTCTAAAACATAATTAAGATCCCAGGCAGGGACAGGAGGGGTCCTTGGAGGCCGCAAATTTTTAGCCCCTCTCAAGAACTGCTTCACCAAAGGATGTGAAAAAACAGGAGGATCAGAACTGAAATGCGCAGAGATAGCAGAAGCATGAATCTTAATGGAAGAAAAAGTAAAGTCCTTTAGATAAAAGTTGCGAAAGGTAAAGCAAAATAGAGGAGAGATCAGGAACCTGAGGATCAAAGCCTCGGTCCTGCATCCAAATAGAAAACCTCTTCCATTTAGAGCATAGCATATCCTACTGCCAGGCCATCTAGCTTCCAAAAGAACATCCAAAACTTGTTTGGGAAGACTACAGGAAATCAAATTCCTTTGAAGAGCCAAGCTGCCAAGCAAAGGGTCTTGAGATTGGAATGTAGTAACTGACCCTGATGCTGGAACAGAAGCGAAGGGTTCAGTGGAAGAATCCAAGAGGCCCGAGAACAGGAGCTTTAAGGTTGGATACCAAAACTGTCGAGGCCAATTTGGAGCAATCAAGATGAGGAACTTGGGCTTGTCCTGCTTTTATCTTCAGTAGTACCCGAGGCAGTAGAGGAAGAGGAGGAGGAAGGCATATGCTGAAAGGCTTCTCCAGCTGAAGGACAGGGCATCCACTCTCCATGCTGTTTTGTGGAAGGACCTGGTGCAAAAGTGAGGCAGCTGATGATTGAGATGGGATGCAAACAGATCTATCTGGGGACATCCCCAAACTGCAGTAATCCTGTTGAACAAGTTGGTGTCTAGCATCCATTCGTGAGGATCTGAAATGTTTCTGCTCAGGCTGTCTGCTAAGAGATTCTGTTTCCCTGGAATGAATTGAGCCTGGAGATGCAGATTCAAATTTAGAGCTGTGTCCCATAAACCCATAGCTAGTCTGCAAAGGGGGTATGAATGTGAACCTCCCTGCTTGTTGATGTACCACATGACCGTGGTGTTGTCTGTACGAATTAGCAGAGGCCCTGGTTGTAAAGGTTTTGAAAGCTAAAGGGCATTTTGAACTGCCAACATTTCCTTCAGATTGATGTGCCAGTGAAGATGGTCCTTTGTCCAGGTTCCCTGCTGGCAATTGTCTAGAAAGTGTGCTCCCCAAGCATAATCTGAAAGGCGTCCTGGTGGTTAGGATTTGAGTAGGTTGAGGGAGGCGAAAAGGTTTTCCTTAGTTTAAAGTGCATGCCCTGGACCACCAGAGGAACTCCTTCTGGAGGCAGGGGATCAGAGGAATCGGAATATCCAGATCGTGGTAATGCTGTGACCATACACTTTTTCAGATACCATTGAAGCTTTTACTCATGTGAAGCCTTGCGTTTGGAATCAACAGAATGCAGGAAGCCATGTAGCCCAGAGCCTGCAGGAATTTCCTTGCAGTGAGCTGAGATAGAGTTGCCCAAGGTGTTGAAAGTAGAAGCCAGCTGAGTTTGTTTTCTGGAGTGAGGTAGGCCCTTTGTAAGGTTGTATTTAGGAGGGCTCCCAAGAATACTCATCTGTTGAGAAGGGGATCAAATGTGACTTTTATGTTCACTGAGAATCCCAGTAGTAGGAGAAGACGTTGAACAAAGTCCAGATGCTGAAGCAGAAGATCTTTGCTGTCTGCCTGAATAAGGCAGTCGTCCAAATAGGGGTAAATCTGTATCCCCTGAAGTCTGCAGTAAGCCACTACTGGTGCCAGGCACTTGGGTGAGACTCTGGGCACAGTAGATAAACCAAAGGGCAGAACAGAGAATTGAAAGTGCCTCGAACCTGCCTTGAACCTGAGGAATTTCCTGCGTTCTTGTCTGATAGGGATATGCAAATAGAGCTTCCTTTAAGTCCAATGTCACCATCCAGGCGTCCTGAGAGAGCATATATATTGGAATTAAAGTTGTTGCAGAGTAAGCATCTTGAACTTTGGAATTTCAAAAGGTGTTTAACACAGAAAGGACTGACCCAGAATAGGTCTCCATGAGTTTTGTTTTCTGGGAACCAGAAACAGCCTTGAATAAAACCCTTTTCCCATTTCGAGAGTGGAACAGGGCTCTATGGCTCTCATGGCCAGAAGAGCATCCACTTGAGTTAAGGCAAAAGTTTTTTAATTTTAAACAGAACCTAAAAGCATTTTTCCCTTGGGGCTGCCCCTTTTTTAAGGGTATTGGCCAAAATTTACCAAATAAACAAAAAAACTTTTACAAAAACAAAAAAACCAAAAAAATTATGAGTGGATTCCCTACACACATGTATGCATTCATCTGCCACATGTAATAGCAATGGATATTGTTTGCAGCATCTACAATTGATGTAGGAAATAAGATATGATCCATTACAATGAATGATACAGCACTATGTGAGACTGTGTACATGGGCATAATTGATATATTGCGATCAAACTACAGCAGTGCAAGTCTAGCATCAATGAGAGAGGAAGCTGTCACTGTGACATTGTTCACATACCAAATAATACATGAAGCACACTCGATAAGCACATCAAACCTCAAGACATGTGCCCCATGATCACTGTCCCACTGACACTGCCAGTGAAAATGTTATACTGCCATGAAATCTTGACATGCAAGCATATGTGTTCAAGAAAACGTTCAAGTGCCAATACTGATGTGATGTACTGGTACAGTCACATTACAGCTGTGCCTAGGATACAATTGGGCTTCTTAGAAGAGTACTAGGCTAATGTTCCAAAATCCTTTAAAAGCCTAGCCATATTTAACAGGAGTTTCACAATATTCAATAGCTAGTTGAAAGACATTCACACAGGTATGAGCCTTTGCTATGTTATCTAAGACAAACTGCCTCCATCCATGAGGGACATGGGTGCAACACTAAGAATACAATTACAATTAACTACAAATTGATCTAGGTTATAATTGAAGAGGATCAGGAAAGGCCTTTGCTTTACCCAAGTTGCCCAACATAATGCATCAGAAATTATCCAAGTGCAACTAACTCTGGGCAAAACTGCAATCCAAATTGTAGCTTACTACAGATTCCCTACTATGCCCCAGGATTCCCACTCCTCTTTTCCTGACATACTGGAAAATATTAGGGTTCAACCAAACATCCTAATAATGGGAGATTTCAACTACCAAACCATTAACTGGGAAAACTACTGTACCAACTCCTTCGCTCAACACTTTCTAGAATTCATAAATTCCAATGCCCTGGATCAACATATCCACACCCCAACCAGGGACAACAATATCCTAAACCTAGTCATTACCAACATGAGTGACCGGTGTTCCACACCTGAAGTCAACTCCTCATTGGTCAGATCCAACCATAAGCTAATCATACTGCCCCCACCCCACATCAAGGAAACAACTGTAAAGAATTTCTCCAAAGCCAACTTCATGCTTCTTAAGACAGAAGTGGCAAACCTCACAACACCCATGCAGTTGGACAATTCAGTTATGACTGCTGAATCCTACACAAATGCACTCTACAAGCACTTACGAGTGCATGGATTGTGCTATCCCCAACAGAACCAAGACGGTATCCTCAAAAAAAGGAAGTCAATCTCATGGTCCCCTGCTATAAACAAACTCTACAACAGAAGGAAGAAACTGTTGCAAAAGAGAGTAAAATCACATGAGTGGAGGAGCTCCCTGGACAGCCTCAGTAAGAAGCTAAGCTCCCTCATAAAATCCTCCAAAGCTAGCTATGCAAACAAGATTGTCACTGATTCCAAGGACAACCACAAAGCATTCTATTGCTATGTCAAGAATCTCAATGGCAATACCCAGATCTGCTCTAAGTTACAGCACAATGGCACGAAAATCACAGAACCAACTGATCTCGCCACCATCCTGGCTGACAGGCTCAGTGCTAACTTTACCCCCCACCCCCTAAAGGTCCCATAGCTATACCGGAAGAATGCAGAGGTCATGCAATCACAACTGCGCAGATAAAGTCTGCACTCTCCAAAGCCAAAAACACAGCATCCATGGGACTGGACAACATCCCAGGCTGCATTCTACATGAACTTCAGAACAAACTGGCTCCCCACCTAAGCACCATGTTGAATCATAGCCTCATGTCAGGCTTTGTACCCACTGAATGGCGCACATCAATAGTTATACCACTCCACAAAGGGGGAGCCACCACGGACCCCGGGAACCATTGGCCTATTAGCCTGATGAGCCTGGTCTGCAAGGCCATGGAGCGTATCATCATGGAACTCATAAGCAAAGACACTGGTAACCTCCAAACACTGGACCCCACCCAGTTCATGTTTGTGAAATGCAGATCATGCCTACTGAACCTGATCTACTTCTTTGAAACAGTCAACAAAGCTGTAGACAAGGGTAGGCAATTCACACAGCCTATCTTGACCTTGCCAAGGCTTTCAACACCATCCCCCATTCTGGAATTATAGATAAACTCACTAAATTGGGTATAAATCCTTATGTCATAAGACAGGTCGCCAACTGGCTCACTGACAGAACCCACACTGTAAAAGTTGCAGACTCCAAATCTTGACTTCAAACCAGTGACAAGTAGAGTGCCACAGGGTTCAGTCTTGGGTCTTCTCCTGTTTGGTATCTACTTCTCTGAAGTGCGGGCTAACACAGAGGGCCTCTGGCTGATGAAGTTCACAGATGACTGCAAATTAGGTGCCATAGTAGAGTCCCCAAATGACATGGACATCCTACAGAAGGACCTCACTGAGACAGATGCCTGGAGTCAGACCCATGGCCTCAAGTGCAACACCAAAAAGTGCACTGTCATCCCCTTTGGAAAAAACTCTCTACCCATTACCTACCACATAGGCGCCAGTCCACTTAACGCTGAAGGTGTGATAAGATACCCTGGGACTCAGGTGGACAGCAGTAGTCTTATAGGTTCATAGGTTGTTATCGGCCCTAGGGCCCATACAAGCCTAGCCATAACAATTCCCTGGCTATTTCTTCCCACACTATTTACATCCCTGGACCCCTGTCTAACAGGGTGACTGATCCCCGGGGTGAATTTCCTTTCTCCCATCCAATCGTCAAGGTTCCTTTTGAAGAGGGCCAAAGAGGCGCTCTGCTTGACATGTATGGGCAGTCTATTCCAGAGTCTGGGGAGTCTCTGAGTCAGGAACCTATCCCTACAGCATGTTTTGTTTATTGTGATGACAAGGTTTAGATCCCTGGAGTGTGTGGTTCTGAGGGATTTCTTTAAGTATAGCATTTCCAGCAGCTCTGGGTTTGACATGGCCTTGTATGTCAAGCAGAGATCACCTCTGAGTAGACGGTATGTGGACAGAGTATAGCTGGAGTTTTTTTAGGGCGTTCAGCGTAGGGCATCTGCTTTAGGCCTGTGATTCTTTTAGTGAGGTATTTCTGAGGCCTTTCCAGTTGTTACAGATGTCTTGAGAGGTATATACCAAATGGGACATTGTATTCTATAATGGGTCTAATAAGAGCTTTTTTTCTGGATGAAAAGCCCTTAGTGATGAGGTGTGCCACATAAAAGGATTTCCTGACTGTTGTGGCGATGTGGTTATCGAAGGTGAGACCATTGCCCACCTGTGTCCCTAAGTCTCTTATCACACTTTCAGTGTTTAGTGTACTGCCACCTATGTGGTAATTCATGGGTACATGTTTTTTCCCAAAGGGATAACTATACATTTCTTTGCATTGAGCTTGAGCCCATGACTCTGGAACCAAGCGTCTGTTTCTGTAAGGCCCTTTTGTAGAGTATCCACATCATTTGGGGATTCAATAATGTCTCCCAGTTTGCAGTCATCTGCAAACTTTGTTAGCCAGAGTCCCTTAGTGTTGGCCTGTACTTCAGAGAAGTAGATGGCAAACAAGAGTGGTCCCAGGACTGTACCCTGAGGTACTCCACTTGTCACCTGTCTGGAGCTGGATTTGTAGTCGGTTACTTTTACATTGTAGGTTCTGTCAGTAAGCCAGTTGGCAACCCATCAAGTGACATAGGGATTAATGCCCAGCTTAGTAAGTCTATCTATGATTCCAGAGTGGGGGATGGTATAAAAACCTCTTTTCTGCAACAGTTTCTTCCTTTTGTTGTAAATTTTATTTATGGCAGGGGACCACCAGATTTTCCTACTTTTTCTGGAGGAGAGCATCTTGGTTCTATTTGGGATGGCACAATTCATGCATGAGTGGATGTGCTTGTACAGTGCCTTAGTGTAGGATTCAGCAGTCGAACTTTCAGTTCCAGTCTGCATGGGTGTCATGAATTTTGTCACTTCTGATTTGAGTAGAATGAATTTGGCTTTGGAGAAGTTTTTTATGGAGGTTTCTTTACTGTGGGATGTGGATGTTAAGGGTGATTAGCTTATGGTTAGACCTGACCAATGAGGGGGTGACCATAGGTGTGGAGCATCAATTTCCCATGTTTGTATTGACCAGGTCTAGGATATTGGAGCCCCTGGTGGGACTATGGATTAGTTGATCCAGGGCACTGGAATGTATGAATTCCAAGAACCATTGGGCAAAAGTGTTGGTACACGAGTAGTTTTCCCAGTTAATGACAGGGTAGTTGAAATCACCCAGTATTAGGGTGTTTGGTTGCATCTTAATATTTTCCAGTATGTTTAGAAAGGTATAGTAAGAATCTTGGGACATGGCGGGAAACCTGTAGCAAGCTACAATCTGGACTGCAGTCTTGCCTAGTGTTAGTTGCACCTGGAGAATTTCAGACACATTGTGTTGGGCAACTAGCCTGGTGGTGTGAATATCCTTGGTGAATATGGACACTCCTTCACCTTTAGTGTTTCGGTCTTGGTTTGGTGGTCGAAAAGTGTGGCAAGAGTTGTAGCTTGGTACTGCAGGGGTGCTCTCTGGAGCCTTGAACCAGGTCTCGGTTACTGCACAGATATCAACGTTCTCTATTTTTAGGAGTGCCTCGAGATAGTGCATTTTGAGGTTTAGACTTCTAGCATTGAGTAGCAATTACCTTCAGATTTTGCATGCTTGTACCCATTAAGGTGGTGGTTTTGTCCTTTGAACTTTGCCTAAAAAAGGCACTATAGGAGTGGCAAGAGCCTTAGCCAGTAACCTGAATCTCAGGGGGCAACAGGTGCAGACCATCTCTGGCAAAGCATTGTGATCTGTCAATCATGTCGTTCCAGGCAGACAGATACTGGATCCCCTTTGAATGACACCAGAAGCTTAGCCAATTGTTGAAGTCAATCATTGTGTCCTTATATTGTGGTATCATTCTAGGTGAAGGCAGAATGCTACTCAGGGCTAGGGTCATACCTGCCTGGGCCACATGATCCGAGAGCTCTTCCATGTCTCTTTTCATGGAGTCCAGGGAGGTACATCTCAAGTCATTCACTCCAACATGGACAATGACAGAGTCATATCTGTACTTGTTGTGGAGTGACTTGAGTGCATGCATTATGTGGTGGATCCTGGCACCAGACAGGCAGCTGACTGTAATTTTCTCCTTGTTCAGCCTGGTGAGTGGGCC
This sequence comes from Protopterus annectens, assembly GCF_019279795.1. Taxonomy (NCBI): domain Eukaryota; kingdom Metazoa; phylum Chordata; order Ceratodontiformes; family Protopteridae; genus Protopterus; species Protopterus annectens. The sequence goes on along the minus strand of NC_056729.1, from coordinate 1,705,076,138 downwards.
ATCAGTGTGCCTGACTATAGAGTCACCTATGACTAAAGTGTTAGGTATGTTGTCTTGCCTTAGGGGCTGTTGCTGGGTGGCACACTGGTGTTGTGAGCTGTGTGACACTTTGGTTGTAATTGGTGTTTGTTTGCGTTTCAGCTTTGCAGGTCCTTGTTGCTTGGGCAGGTTACAGTTAAGGGCCTCCGCATATGTGGATTTAATGTTGCTGTGTGTGGATGTTGGTGGTGTGGGTTTAGAAGGGCTATGTTTTGCTTGAGGGTGTAGTGTGGGTGTTAAATAGGACATGCTGGAGGGACAGATTCATAACCCAGAGGCTCTCTTCACTCTGGAATAAAATCCCAGTCCAGGTTAGGCAGAGTCCCTCATTGACTCTCTTCAAGAGGAATTTTGATGAGTGGATGGGAGATCGTAGTTTACCCCGGGTATCACTTCTGTGTCACTGTTAGACAGAGGCACAGTATACTAACCTCGAAAAAGGGCATAGCAAAATTAATTTAAAATGGGTGGCGAAAGCCAAACACACTATGGCTAGGCTTATAAATGCCCTAGGGCAGATAGCCTAGTATGGACCTATGAACCTTCTCCTCTTGACTGTCTAGCACAATCTTGGGTGGAGAGAGCTTTGCTTCCAGTTTGGCTATGTAAGTGCATCTCTCACAGGTTATAGTGTTGGGTGGTAGGAGCAGAGGGTTGTCTGTGTACATGAGGCAATTGCTGCATTGCCCCAGTATGCCCAGACTCGCCAGGTAGACAGGAGAAATCACCGGAAGCTGACCCTTGGACATGCCCGGTTTGGTGCTTTTTTTTGTAGGTACAAGAGCTGTTTTCCCTTGCCTTAGCAAGGTACTTTGCAATTATAGGCTGTTTAGTGCCAGCAGTTAATTACTCCTTTTTATTAAGGAAAGTTGAGTGCTTGTATCAGTTTAAGGCTTCTTAGTGCTTTCCAGCAGGTATTAGAGCAAGTGCTAGTCACAGGGATGCTTAAAGGCAAGATAAAAAATGGTTTATCCTAAACACTGCAGTGTGCCCTAGATAAATTAGATGTGAAAGTAGGTAACTTAAGTTTTACCTGTCTAAAAGTTTTAGTGGAATCACTCTTTCTAAAACAGCAAGATATATCGAAAGGGGGTGGGCACTTTTGTATTCTGGTACTATGGAATACAGTAGGATGGCCAATAAATTTAAATAGTTGAAGGGGAGTGATTTCACAATATCATAATTTTGTGCTTACTCACACAAGCCAGTGAAAGCAGAGAGGAAATGAGATATATGGTCAAATTAACACAAGAGGCAGACAACTAGAAAGACAGTGGTATTTAAGAACACAACAGTAAGTGAGTAGGAGGGTGGGGAAACAATTCTGCCTGACTCAACAAGAGAAAGAGTTGTGGTCTCTTTTGAAGTTTTAATATGCAATTAAAAGCAGAATACAAGTAAAACACAAGGTAAAGAAAACAAATCATAGTATTCAAAATATAAAAATGCAATGAAGTAATACAAAATACAACAAATAAAAAGCAAATTAACCTTTCCTTCACAGCAAAGTGTAGTAGAGTCTGGTTGAGCCTTTCTAGTAAAGCTCTGAAATGTTTTATTTTACCCCTCTCCTTTGATAATCACATTGCTACATTCAATCCAAATCTGTCAGCTAGTAAAAGTTGTCTGTTGCCTCCAGTTGAGTATGTGTGGTGCCATCCACAACAAACTTTGTGCATAGTTGTGCATTTACCTTAAGATTTCATACTTAGTTAAAATATGGTTGTGACAACACCTCCAAATATAACCTTCGGTATGCATCACATGCCACACAATAGCACTATTAACACAGTCGTACAACTCTTACCTATTTTGCATCATTACATCAACTGCACATCATATGCCTATAAGTTTATCATTGGAAAGGTGTGTATGGATGCTGATACCATACAGACACATTACAAGTGTATGTGGTTCGTACAGAACAGTTAATGATATAAATGCCAGTTGCATAATGCTGCTAGGGGAACACTTGAATAATCCTTGTGAATAGCAGCACAATTGTGCAAACAATGAATTCCCCAAGGTTGCAAACAAATCTGAACTTGTTATAGGTTTGTGATATAACAGAATTACAACATGTGGATGAAACAAGGCGTATGTGGCCATGTAATTTGTATGATGTAATACTGCTGTATATCACATAGCATTTCATAATGGTAGGTATACACATGCACACTTGTGCGATACTACCATTCTCACTGTAATGGCTGAATGAAAACTGTGTAGCAGGTAGTCATATTCCACTACAAGAACATATCCCTTACTAAGGCAACAATATACATATCATCCCATGCTACCAGTCCTCAGCAGGCATATTACTACAGCTGTAATGGAAGGAACATGTAATTAAATGGCAACAGTGGTCATCAATACATTACCTCAAATCACAGATTGCAATACACTGTTGTAGGGATACTATACATCTACACCTCAACATGGCACATGTGGACAACAGCAACACTGACATGTGCAAGGATCATAGGGTGAACCTTATTAGACTAATGGTCAACATTGCATAAAATCCTAGCTATTATTATACCATTTAAACCAAAATCGCTATATCTATATGATAGAGGATAGCAGGGGTATATGCGTGTGTGTGTGTGTGTGTGTGTGTGTGTGTGTGTGTGTGTGTTTAACTGTATTGTATAATGCCTCTGTCCATGTGACATGTGCATAACCCCTTGACAGAATTACCAGTATTTTATCTAGTGGTCTGGAGATGGCTTGCAGGGGGGTCATAGAAGGTCTCTGCTTTACAATGTGTGTACGCATCTTTGAGATGACGACATCCTCCACAGTGTTCTGCAGCAAGGATTTTATATGGACAGAGGGAAAAAGGGGATGTTGGACTCACAGATCTATGTTAAAGGTTCTCCTCAGTGGGAATCAAATGAGAGATTCAAAAGATCATATAATGACTGTAATATACTACCAACCACACTCACACAGTAGTTGTCTGAGGTCAGGTTTGAACATTAAACCTGTGTAGGTATATAAGCTGGATTTCGTACAATGTAAGAATAGCACCACACACACATCTGACTTTAACAGTGTCCCAGTGCATTTTATAGAGGATGATAGCATCAGTGTACACTGAGATGATGATGTTGGGAGGAGTGTCTGACACTGATAGGGAGTCATCTCCGTGGAAAACTGTCTTCACACTATTTGAATGAACACACAGATGTGGTTGTCTGCTGTGAGAACACCTACCTAACTAGTCCCACAAGCTGGAGAACACAGTACTTAACACTAGCTCCATGGCACAACTCTGATGTTAACACTGTCAGACTGCACTTTACAGAGGATGACATCATCAGTGTATGGTGAGAAGAGAATGTAGTGAGGGCTGTATGAAACTGCTGTGTAGTCATGTACGACTGTATTTTTTATTCTGAATGATAAAGGACATTAGGATATAGACTCATGTTCTTCTGACTACGCACAGACACAGTTAGACATATAGGCACACATACAAGTCAACTGTTGTGCAATTCGAACCCCTAACTAGTTACTTCAGCTGCAGAACACCGTACTTTGCATTTGCACCATCACAGTAGTCTTGACATTATCATTGTCATGGAGGTCTTTACAGAGGATGACATCATCATAATGTTGCAGGTAACATATACTGTTACAAGACTTGTGTGCAAAGGCTGGACTTCAGAATTGATTTTGTGATTGCAATGTGCAAAAATACATTTAAAAACATCCTGGTAACCTAGGTGAAAAAAGCTACCATGAATGCATGTTGCACAGCTGAGAAATACATGTATCTGTTTCTCAGTATGTTCTTTAGATAACACAAACAGTATTGCAAGTGCTGAGGTATGTATATGTTCATATTCAGATGAGGTAATGTCCACAGTAACAGATAGATTTTTTTGACTACAGCAATGTGACATAATCATGGATGAGCAATGTCCAGTTTTAGTATGAACCTATACCAAATGTAACAATGTAGTTGTGCTCTTTACATTTGTAGTGTCTTTGACAGTGGACCAATTACTGACATATCATTTGCATTGCTGCAAGTCACACATGACTCTGAGTACGTCTTCAGTGAAGCACACGTCACTGCCCTTCTCTTGTGTTTATGAATGCCTTTCTATGTGATGGACAATAACTGCCCAGTAACCATAGTTAAGACATGATAAACAAATCTTTATATAGCATATCAGCAAGAAACTCATGTGCATGAGTTATTTCCACTTCATGAATTCAACTTGAACTTGTGAAGTAGTTGGTTAGTTATGTTGTGGAAGAAATAGCTCACAGATACTATGTTATTTGCAATTTAGTTTATATTGGAAATGTTGTGTCATACATTTTATTACAGAAATAATCATTGCTACTGCCTTCCCAGTTTATGGAGAGTTAAGTGAAAAGCAAACACAGTTCTCTGCTTAAATGACAGTACTGAGTATGGAAAATACACCTGCTACCTAGCTTTCCCTGCGGTACCAGGTGTACAGTAGTGAGCTCCTGGTCCGAATACAAATGATGCATTGTTCAAATCCAGATTCATTCTCTCTCTCATTTTTTTACAAATGATGCCATGATGGCATTAACTAAGTAAATGTGATCACAACTGCAAGGGTGACGATCAATGACTATTTATGCGTCTTCCGCAAATTTTATCAGTATTACCTACCTCATCTGTTAGCTGTTTTGCAAATCACAACTTAATTGTGTGTACAGCTTTCTAAAAATGACAAGGTGTGGTACATCTTTTAAAATTATTATGACTCAGCCAATACGCTATTTGTGTATGGCCAGATATCTTGAAAAGTGTGTGCTGTATGCTTGGTCACATTAAGGACGGTTTTCCACATCATATTAGATGAAGATTTCATCACTTGAACATGACACAAATAAAATCCTACAGAAGATTTTTAAAACATTGCACAGTACAGGAGCACTGATAAACTACTGAATTAAGTTAACATGTTTGCATTATCCATCAGCACAGTCAAGTCAGTCTGCAGACACCATCCATCAACCTAACAGATACACACACACACACACACACACACACACATACATAAAGAGGGGTTGGAGTGAAGGGATGAATACAAGGAGAGATGAACATACATCTAACAGTGTTTTGTTTAATGGAACATTAATGGTCATTGTTTGGGTCTGTTGTCATTATTAACCGTACATACCGTGTAGCAGGAAGTGACTGACATAAGGGTAGAGAAGGCTTAGGAGAGGGACAATAGGCTTATGACAAGAAGAACAAGGTTAGATAAATGTGTGATAGCAGTGGGGATGGATCTCACTTCAAATACTCATTTTAGTGCAGTAATCAATACATCTCCAAGACAACTCATAACTGAGGCAATTTTTAATATATGGGTGATTAAACGTACACATATAACATTACACTAAGAAATGAGGAGCGATGTGTCTGGAATCGAACCCTTGAAGCTACTGTCAAAAAATAAATAAAAATTCAGTCAAGTGATTTATGCTAACACTCCAAATAGGAAGTTGCATTTTGTTGCTTTCAGTAGTCTAAAGAACTATCCAAGTAACTGTTTAAAAGCAGTGCCTTCACTGCCTTCACTCTGGTTTAACTCTATGTTCCATTAGCGCAGAGAGTTTAAGCAACACTGCACAGAGATAAATGGACTAGTGTGGCCGATGGCAAAAACTCACCAGGTTTTCACACACAACATCAAGAGCCATTCACCACTGCTTGGCACTGGTGCGCAATGACAATCTATGCATAAATGGAGAGAACAAAAGGTGAAGGATTTAATCTGGGCCATTTCCGGCCATGTATGTGGTGTTTAATTCTATTTTTTGACCAGACTGAGGAAGCAGGTGCAGACAAACACAACAAACAAAACAGACACAGGCTGGTGATGGACACAAAAGGTTGGGGAAACCATGACTGGGGATAGGTAGGGGACATCGGAGGTGCATGCCAGTCAAAAGTGGGAACAGTGAGACTCTAGTCTTCTCCCTCAGAACTGTCATCATTGTCCCCTTCCTCAGTTCCCTGTGAGATTTCTTGATGTGGGAGTCTTTTTTGTACTCTAAGAAGCAATCTCTATAGACAGCTGATGCAGAGAGGCACCAATGGAAGTTTGTATCACATCACGCACCATCCCTGGCAGGCTATATAATCCGCACCTCCACCAGTACTCCAGGAGGGTACCAACAAACAAGCAGCCGAGGCAATGGCTGCTGATGTGGCTGGGCCAGGTAGTGCAGGAGCTGCAGAGGCAATACTGCCAAGTTATGTCCCAGGGGTGTTGGTGCAGCAGGCTGAGCTGCAGTGGTTGTCCTACTTCCCTATGCTGAAAAGCATTTTTTGTTGTCAGAAATGTATGACATCATAAAGAACAGCTGTGTATACTTACCATAAATGTAGATGTTCGAGTGTATTCACTCTTGTAGTAATCACCTGTGGGTTATCCCTGCTGTGGTAACCCTTAGTCGGCCCGAATACCAGAGTCAATGATGCTTTTGTGCACCGGCTGCCATCACCTGTAGTCTGACATCAGGTCGTCACTGCTATAAAGTAAGGCAGCCGACATCATTACATCAGTTTTTCTTCCCCTAACCCATCAGAAGCACAAGGGAAAAGAGAGAAGTAGTCCTGGTGGTTAAAAGCCACCTTGGGAAGCTTGTGTCCCCCCCTAGGGGAAGATGTTAAATGGGGGATGGAGGGAAACCAAGACTGCAAGAATGAACATCTACATTTATGGTAAGTGTACACAACTGTAGTATGTTCTTCGTGTTTCACTGCTGCAGTCATCGGGTTCCTATAAGATTGTCGAAACTCCATTTACATGAATACGAAATCATCGACACCTATTGCACTAAATACGTAATCGAACGTGCAAAACCACGTAATTCGAAATGTCGAAGTGTTTTGGTTGGCCTGTCTACAGAATAGCTCCGTAAGGTAAGTGTGCAATAGTTACGGACCTTAGGGTTAGGGTGCGAGTTAAGGTAGGTGTATAGATAGGTAATGTATGTAAGATTTAGTGTAGTGCTAGATGTAGGATTTTGTTAAATGTATTTATATGTATTATTTATTTTGTTTGGGTATACTGCGGTGGTGGTGCAGCAGTAGCGTTGTCGCCTCACAGTAAGACGTTGTCCTGTTCAATTCTCAGCTAAAGCGTCTTCTGTGTGGAGACATGCGTGAATGGGCATACCTTCGATGAAGGTTGTACGTCAGGGCTGGCAACTCGTTACGTAAAAATCTGCTGCCAGTCATTAGCGGCCCCTAACCGGGAAAAGCCAAAAGATACAACAACATTTATTTTGTTTGGGTATATCTACGTAGGAGAAGTGTGCGGTAGTTATGGACCTTAGGGTTAGGGAGGGGTTAAGAACAGTGCATAGATAGTTGTGTATGTGGGGTTTAGTGTAGGGTTAGAAGATGAGTTTTGGTGCTTTACTTTAGGGTTAGGAGTAGGGTTTCGTCAGTGTATGTATGCGGTTTATTTATTCTGTTTGGATAGGTAGTATGTAGTGGGTGGTGGGGTTGGCAGACTATGAATGTTCAAGATTTTAAATTTTGCGGTTTGATGCATTCAGTATTTTCGCGGTTCGAGTAATACGTGTCGCTGTTTTGGTATTCAATGTAATGGATTTTCGTTGCTTTGATATAGACCCACAGTCATCACCTGTGGGAGGATTCCCAAAGCTGAGGAAAATGGTGGAAGGACAGGTTGAGTCATAGGTATGGGTCAGGATGTCCTGCAGAATTGCAGAGGCAAACCCTCTCCTAGACTTAGAAAAGAGAGGTAGGTGGTAATGCTTTGTAAAGGTATGGAGAGAGGTCCAGGTGGCCGCTTCCAAGATGCCCCTGGTAGGTACTCCTCTGAGGAAGGCAGTGGAGGTTGCTCTAGTGGAGTGGGTACAGACAGACTTAGGGAATGGTCTGGGCCAATTTGGAGCAATGAGGATGGCCTTTGGTCTCTCCTCTCTTATTTTGATCAGAACCTTGGGAATAAGGGGCAGAGGAGGGTATGCGTACACAAAGAGGGAGTTCCAGGGAAAGGTCAAGGCATCCACCTTCTATGCTAGGAGGCGATAGTCCCTGGTACAGAACTTGTGTAGTTGCTGGTTGAAGTGCGAGGCTAAGAGGTCCACTTCTGGGTTCCCCCACTCCTGGGTGATTTGCAGAAAGATTTCTCTGTGGAGTTGCCATTCATGGGGATCCAGTAACTTTCTGATTAGCTGGTCTGCCAGTGTGTTGTTGATCCCTGGTAAGTATTGGGCAATTAGGTGTAGCCCCATGGAGGAGGCTGTAAGCCAGAGACTCGTGGCTAACCTGCACAGGGGGCAAGATTGGGTGCACCGCTACTTGTTGATGTACCACATTACTGTGGTGGTGTGTTTTTATAAGGAGGACCCCTGGCCTGAGATGGGGTTGGAAGGAAGTTAGAGCCTTTTGCAATGCCATCATTTCTTTCTGGTTGACGTGCAAGTGAAGTTGCTGGGCATTCCAAAAGCCTTGGGTACACCTGCCTGCTAGGTGAGCGCACCAAGCAATGTCTGAGGCATCTGTGGTGATTGTTTGGGCGGAGGATGAAGGGAAGACCCTTGTCCATGGCACAGGCCTCTGCCCACCAGAGAAATTCGGCCCTTATACAAGGGATCACAAGGAGAGTGGTCTCTAGGGTCTGAGAGTGCTGACACCAAAGGTTCTTTAAGTACCACTGAAGTTTTCTCATGTGAGGCCTGGTGAGATGGATGAGAAGGATGCAAGATGCCATGTATTCCAGGGCTTGGAGGAACTTCCTCGCAGTGAGTTGACTTCTAGAAGCTAGCTGGGTGAAGTAGAGAGGCAGGAAGCTCTGCTTTTCTGGGGATAGGAAGGGCATTTGGATTGCTGTGTCTAGCACAGCTCCCAGGAAAACAATTTTTCTGGTAGGTTTTGCTTTGATTTTTTTCTCGTTGATGGTGAACCCTAGGGACGTTAGGAGTGATTTGACAAAAGAGAAGGTCCTGCAGCAACTTTTCTTTACAGTCTGCCTGAATGAGGCAGTCGTCCAGGTAATGGTAAATCTGTACAATTCTCTGTCTGCAGAATGCTATAGCCGGGGCCAAGCATTTGGTGAATACTCTGGTAGCAGTAGATAAGCCAAAGGGCAGTGCAGAGAACTGAAAGTGTTGATAGCCTGCTCTGAAGTGCAGGAATTTTCTGCACGATTCCCTGATGGGAATGTGGAGGTAGGCATCTTTTAGGTCTAGTGTCACAAGCCAGGCATTTTGTGTGAACATAGGCAGGAGTTGCTGCAAGGTTAGCATTTTGAATCTGGGGGCCACCAAGGAGGTGTTCAGTTTGGATAGATCCAGGATGGGGAACCAAGTGTCCTCTTTTTTTGGGAACAAGGAATAGTCTGGAGTAAAAACCTTTTCCTGTTTGATCTGGAAGGACAGGCTCTACTGCCCCCTGGGATATTAGAGTTTGGACCAGTTTTAATTCCTCTGCCCACTGGTATGGGGGGAGGCCTGGGTACCCTCTTGGAATAGGGAGTTCGCTGAAGTAGAATCTGCATCCCTGAGAAATGATTTTTAAGACCCATTGGTCCTTGGTTATAGAGACCCAATTATCCTTGAAGAGGGTGAGCCTTTATCCTAGTTTTTGATGAGTGAAAGGAGGGCAGGGGGTGGAGGGAGAGTCACTGTGAGTGTTTGCCATAGAAGCTTGGCTTAGAACTCCCTGCCTTAGAGATGGAAGTGGTTCACTGTTTGCTTCTTTGCTGGCCCTGGGATAGGGGCCTAGATGGCCAGTCCCTGCAGGGCTTACCTTGGCCCTGTCTGCTTGGTGCAGGGAAGTCCCAGTGCTTAGAGGGAAAGTTCCTGCTGAATCTGGGAGGTTGAACTTGAAATAACTCTTACTGTTTCCATAGATTTTGCTTTGTCTTCCATCTTTTTAAGCAACTCTTCTGCCTTTTCCCTAAACAGGCGTTCCTTATGCATCAATAAGTTTAGACTTGACAAGATCAGGGAGAGGTTGTTCCTTCAGCTATGCATGTCTTCTAATAGATCCTGTCACTGCTGCCCTACTACAGGCTCCTAGGGTCTCATATCCACATTGTAATGAATGTTTGGCCACTTGACAAGCAGAGTGTAGCAATTCTGCCAGCTCTTTAGAGTTGGCACCATCAGGATGTGTTGATATTTTAACATATGGAAGTGACAGTTGAGAGCTCTGACAGCTAAGGTTGCAGAGGTGTATACATTCTTACCCCATCTGTCCAGAGCTCTGGAGCCTTGTCAGAAGAAAGAGGATTCTTGGCAGAACTAGTCTTAGCTCCTTTGGGTGCCTGTGTAATGACCTCAGAGTCTGCGGCAAGATTCCTGTACAGGTATTTGTGAGACTCTGGTACTCTGTAGTACCTGTCACGTTTAGTTGGAGCAGGAGGCAGGGCATCAAGGGCTAAGCTGGATTCATGGAAACCATCATCCACCACTTCCAAAATAGGTGGGATGGCCAGGGGGTCTGTGCTGAGGCAGGTCCAGAATCTCTCCAAGTCGATTCTTTGACTGTGGGAAGTCTTGGGATTCCCACTGAAAATGTTCCCTGAGGGAGTGAAGGGTTTCTCCAAAGGAGAGGTTCTCTGTAGGGGAAGCAGAAGGGATGGATTCCTCTGCATCTGAATCCTCAAACAGTTAAGGGATGTTGTTCCTCTTCAAAAGCAGAATAATCAGATTCCTCAGACACTTGGTCTGTCATAATTTCTAGAGAATGATGCCTTTTCCTTTTTGGAGTGGGGGCCTGAGTACCTCGGATAAGGGAGATGAGATTCTCCGCCATTTTAATCATTTGAGCTTGGGGTGGGGGAGCAGTAACAAGATGGTGGCTAGAAGCAGATTTCCTAGGAGTGGCCTGGCTTCTAGGTCTGAGAGAATCCGTCAAGTCTCTGAAAAGTGGTAGTTGGATGCAAAGACGTCTGTTTTTGTCTAGAATCAGTAGTGTGAAAGGCCTCCTCAGAAGCTGGTGCCAGTGTCGGGGCTCTGGATCCAACTGAAGCAGAGACAGCCAAAGGCTTGGAAGATGAAGTGGATCTCTGCAGCATACCAGACTACGAAAGGGTCTCAGCAGAGACCTGAGTAGAAAGTGAGTCAGGCATCAGGGGCTGCGAAAGCGCCTCATTGAATTCCAGAGAACTAACGACTTGCTTAGCGGTTGTGTCGTCAGAAGGCTTAGCCTTGTGTGGCCTGTCTCTCTATCTTTATCTGTACGTTTTTTTGGAATGTCAACAGACTGTTGTCTGATGGACACCATATCGGAATTTGAAGACGGAACATAAAAATAATTGTCTACAAAAAGAACTCTACGGCAAATGGTTCTCGCATTAAAGAGGGCACAGAACTGGCAACGAAAGACATCGTGATCTGGGCCTAAACAAGTGATGCAGTAAGAATGAAAGTCTCGGTGTGGGATCTGCTTTCCACAGGCAAGACAATTGTTAAGTTTTTTGGACATCGGTTAGAGCAAGAAAAAAGGGTTCCCAATGGGGTACTTGGGTTTAGACGTTTTCTGCTGAAATTCAACTTCTGGTAGCGACTGACCGGCACTCGTGCGAACTGCTTCTGCTACACTGCAAGAAAGACTGATGTAATGGTGTCGGCTGCTTTGCTTTATGGCACTGACAACCTAATGTCAAACGGCAGCCGGCGCACAAAAATATTGACTCTGGTATTCAGGCCGACCGAGGGCTACCACAGCAGGGATAACCCAAAGGTGATGACTGCAACAGTGAAACACGAAGAACATCAGTGTGTTACCATTTATATAAAAAAAAGATAAAGGGTGGGGTGAGGCAAAAAAAGAAAGAAAAGAGATGAATAGCACCAATATATGTCATGGTCAAATGCTTTATTACAATAAATATACTTATTATTATTATAATACTAGCTATACAGTCTTCCCAATCCAAAAGAGGACTGCGAATCTTTACAAGTAATGCTTGACATACACAGATACTGTGTATATGCTTTTAAAGATACTACAGATTAAGTTAACAACCTGGCATTAAAGGCAATATTGTTGGAATTATGGTTAAAAAAATTATACTTTTGGAACGTGAATGTATTTGTTACTTGTGGGAATTGAGCTCACCAAAACTGAATACAGTACTACACTTGCCTGATACAAGTACCAAGAGCTAGAGAAGAAAGCATGAATGCTTGCTTTTACAGTTAAGATCGGAATGCTTAAGTTGCTAGTAACACACAGAACAGGAATAATTTTAATACAATCCTGTTCATTTGGGCAGCATACGTAATACATACTCCTTGCCTCGCTGAGTGTTTCCAAACTTTATGTATGTGCCTGCTTCCTCCCTGTTCACTGAAACTTCCTGAGCAGCTGCAAAATAACAAAGGGGGCAAAAAGAAAGAAAGAGAGAGAGAGAGAGATAACAGCATTATGCATATCAGTCTTGTCTATCTACAGTTTTCCCTAGCAGTTAAAGTTGCCTTATCTGTATACTTACACAACTGTAGGATGTCAGCAGTTCTAAACTCATCCAGCCACTGGTTGAGTTGTGCCTGCCTGCACCATTTCAGGTCACTGCAATGGTGCCTGCATTGCTTCCCAGTGTGTGGTATGCTAGTCACAGTGGAGACAGCCTTAGCTAGGCCATTCCAAGCATCAGCCTTATACTGAGACCTAGTATAGCCCCCAGCAGCAGCCTACATCTCTAGCACATTATGAGGAGTGCATCAACTATTTTGAACTCCTCCACACCCCACCTTTGTGCCCTGAATTTGGCACCATCCTTTCAATCTCCTGCCATGTCTGCACAGGTCTTCCAACAACAGTACAAGTGTTCTCCTGCCAATTTGTAATATCTTGTTTTATAGCCAGTGTGCAAACACCCACAATTATGCCAACTTTGTTTACCCAATGTTAAGCAGAGGGAAACACTGCCAAACTGGGGAAGAGAGTTTATGAAACAGGAAGGATAATGTGAAATTTGGCATTAATTTATGGCATGTGTGCTGCTACACTTGACAAAACTTTGTCTAGTGGTTCATAGAAGGTTACTAGGCTAATGGCACTAGGGCCTTTACAAGCCTAGCCGTACAAAAATCCATGTACCCTAATTGACCATAGTTAGATGGCCATGGTTAGAGTGATTCTATGATCAGCACTAATTACCCCTGTCCATGAGGGACATGAGTGCCACTTCTGGGATGAATTTACAGCCACCCATCCAATTGTCAAGGCTGCACCTAAATAGGGTCATCAAGGAGCTTTGCTTCATGTGAAGTAGCAGCTTATTCCAGAGGAGTGGCAATCTCTGGGAGATTGATCTCTCTCCAACATGTCTTGTTAATGTCATAGGCTAGGTTGAGATCCCTGGAGCGAGTGACTCTAGCCCCATTTGATTTGCGGATGTGCAGCATTTCCATTAGGGCAGAGTCATAGACTGCTCTGTAGGCCAGGCACAGGTCGCCTCTCAGCAGCTTGTATGATGCAGAGTACAGTGAAAGGGCTTTCAGTCTTTTCAGGTAAGTCATATTTTGGAGGCCCTAGATTTTCTTGTTAAGAAACCTCTGTGGTCTCTTCAGGTGCTGCAGGTGTGTGGTGAGACACATACAGACAGGAGCACTGTACTCAATTAGTGGTCTGCTAAGGGTTGAGTACAGCAGAGTTATTTATTTTATTTATTTATTGCATTTGATTACTGGGGTAGTCCACAGGGCCAGAATAACCCATTTTCAGTGGAGGCCTGGGGAGAAAAGCTCCACATTTAACACACACACACACAGAGACAAGAAATATGTTACAATGATACAGGATATATAATACAACAGTTGCAAATAAAACAACATTATGATTACATACAATAGATCAGTAGCAGAGGGTGGATTGGAGACAAACAGTGAGGAAATAGCATACAGTCATGGATTGAAACTACAAAATAAAGATAAGTTGAATATTGAGTAAGATAAATAGCAGAGAAGGAAAAACAGTATGGTAATGTAGGTGTACTACAGGCTCAAAAAGAGTGGAAAAATTAGTTGGGGTGGTTGAGAGAAAGGGAGATTAGAATGGTTATAGAGAGAAGAGGAGAAAGATAGTGAGAGGGTCAAGTTATGTGGTTCTTAGTAGAGGTGCAAGTGCACAACCACTGTGAGGAGAGATGAAGTTTAAGGGATTTTGTAAAGGTAGAGGCATTAGATATGGCTCTGAGTGGAGGGGGAGATCATTCCATAGTTTAGAAACAGTAACAGACTAAACCATTTGGCCAGCAGAGAGCTTAGGCTTGTCGATATTTAACAGCATTTTGTTCTCTGACCTGAGGTGACGATTAGGATGGTAGATGGTCAGTATACTAGTGAGAGATGGGCAGGCAGCTGGGAGGTAAATAAGTTTATGGACAATACTAAGTTATAGGTATATTAGGTGATGAGGGAGTTCAAGCAAGTCTAGTTGCTGCAGTGTGGTGCAGTAGTGGGTGGAGAATTTGGCATTTATAGCAAATTTGGCAATTTTATTGTAACATGAGTTGAGTTTAGTTTTTAGAGAGGAATGGATGTTGGTGAGGATGGGGGCGCCATATAAGAGAGTTGGAAGCAGAAATGATGAGGCAAGAGACTTTTTTGCAGGGGAATTAAGAAAGTAGTTGTGCTTATAAAGGGCTCCTAGTTTTTGATGGGTTTTTCTGATATTATTGTGGATATGAAGGTCAAAGGTAAAGGGTATCAATGATGACCCCTAGCAGTTTTGTATTAGGAACGACTTCAATGATGGTGTTATTTTGGGAACGGACAGAGAGTTCACCTCTATTGACTGGGCTACATTTACCTGGGGTAAATATTAAGAGTTTGGTTTTATTAGGGTTAAAGGTGAGATGGTTCTGTGACAGCCAGGATTCGGTTGAGGTGAAAGCTTCTTGGGTACGTTGTTGCAGTAGAGATGCAGCTTTAGAAGAGCAGATAATAGTAGAATCATCTGCGTACTGAATTACAGAGCAGTGGGAGAGAGAGGTGTGGAAGTCATTGATGAATATACTGAAAAGAAGGGGACCCAGTATAGACCCCTGGGGTACCCCAGTATTGGTGGTGATGAAAAGGGAGAAGCATTGCTGCCAAATAGTAGACTGTTTCCTATTGGTGAGATAGTCAGTAAACCACTGAAGTGTGGGGGGAAGAGATGCTGAGTTTGGATAGTTTGGTAAGTAGAAGGGGGTGGGAGACTGTGTCAAATGCTTTTTACAGATCAAGAAAGAGTGCGGAGATGAAGCATCCAGAGTCTCGAGCTCTATTAACTGTGTCCAGGAAGGAGATAAGGGTAGTGATAGTGCTATGTCCTGGTCTAAAGCCGTGCTGGGTGGGTGAAAGCAGCTGTGTCACCAGGTGATTAAGGAGCTGAGTGTGAATGTACTTTTAGAGTATTTTTGAGATGGGTGAGAGTATGGCAATAGGCCGGAAATTTGAGCTGTCAGAGTTATTGCCTCCTTTATGGAGTGAAATGACATGTGCTTTTTTCCAGATATCTGGCATGCAAAATTCCAGAATGGAGCTATTGATGAGGATACAGATGGGGTATGCTATGGAGGAGGCAGATAGTTGTAAGAATTCAGCAGGTAGTTTGTCAGGGACATTGGTGCAAAGTTTCAGTTTGTGAAGAAGTTTTTTTTTTATGGTTGTGGTAGGTATAGGGGAGAAAGAGAAAGTGGGTATTGAAGCAGATGAGGTTTGTGGTATAGTAGTGTAAGGTAGGTTTGTGTTTAAAGGTGGGACAGTGGAAGTAAGTTTAGTAATAGTTTCTAGGAAATAGGAGTTAAAGAATGAGGCTAACTCTGGAGAGGTTATTTCAGGGTTTGGGGATGGATTGTGATTAGTTCCAGGATGGAGTAGGGCATTGGTTGCTCC
Organism: Protopterus annectens; assembly: GCF_019279795.1. Taxonomy (NCBI): domain Eukaryota; kingdom Metazoa; phylum Chordata; order Ceratodontiformes; family Protopteridae; genus Protopterus; species Protopterus annectens. The sequence continues at coordinate 1,705,060,223 of NC_056729.1, read as the reverse complement.
CCAGAATTTCTTGGCGTTGTGATTATGTTGGTTTTGTAGAGTTTGGAAGTATTCTTTTTTGGTTTTGGTTACTAACCGTTTGGCCTGGTTGCGAAGTTGTTTGTAAAATGTGAGGTTGGAGGCAGTCTTGTTCTTTTGCCAGGTCTTCCAGGCTTTGTCCATAGAGGTCATAATTTGCTTAGTGGACTTAGTTAGCCATCTTGCATGATTACTCGACTCTTTTTAGCCGTAGAGGGACAAGAGCATTAAGGATCCTAAGAAATGGTGAGTTGAAGGATTCTACAGCTTCAAAAACAGGGAGAGATTTTAATGGAGTCCAGTTAGTGTTGTGCAATATGTCATTAAAGATGGTAGGTGAGAAGTGGGATAGATCTCGAGTGTATCTATATTGGTGTATGTTTGGTAGTGTCGAGGACTTCTGTATTGTGAATGCTGGTGAGTGGTCACTTATACTATCTGGGAGTGTACCAGAGGCAGGGAAGTTTTTAGGGTCAGAGACTATGATCCAATCCAGAATTGAACCTTTGCTATTTCTTTTATCAGACCTATTAATATCAGAGATAAGCTGAGTATAGGTATGAAGATTGATCCCTATGGAGGGGTTACTATTGGAGATGTCTGACCAGTTAATGTTGACATCACTTCAGATGATTTTTTCATTTTTTATACTGTTTGAGGACCAGGCAAGGATAGCCTCAAGAAATGGAATATTGTTGCCTGGGGGAATATATAGGACTATAATGCAGAGGTTTTTTTTGGTTGTTTAGTTTTAGGAAGGAAATCAGTAGCTCTGCAGTGGAGAAGGTAGGAATAGGCTTGGAGTAAGGAATCACTGTGAAGGTGCTAGGCTATAACAGGGCGATGCCTCCTCCGTTTTTACAGGGTCTATCTGTCCTTTGAAAGGAATAGTTTGGGGGAAGAAATTCTGCATCCTTTATATCTGGTTTTAGCCAGGTCTCGGTAATGGCTGTGAAGTCTGGTTTATAGTGACTCAGCCATGCATGTAGATGGGGGATTTTGTTTCTTATACTTGGGAGTATTAATGGTGGTGAAATACAAAGATTTTTTTGAGGTTAGGGGCTTGCTGAGATGATTGACAAGGGCAAGGGTTAGGGTGAATATCACCACTCTGAAATAGGCTAGGATTGAATGGTCAAGATTTTGAATGGAGAATCTTTTTAAGGTCACTGAAATGAGTTTGAATTGGGTTAATAGGAAGAGTATTTTGTACAGAGAGGATTACCAGTTTTGTTTCTAAAACTGAATCAGTGCCATACAGACTAGACCAGATTGCAGAGTAGCTGGAGAGGGTGGTAAACTATGCAGATGTTGATAATGTGGTTTGTGGGGTATACAAGCTGGATAAGGAGAAGAGAGGTTCAGGAGAGAGAAGGAAATGGTAAGTATTAGGAGAACAATTTTGTACATGAGGGACATTGTGTAATAGGCGAGTATGTGAGGTGAGGATAGTAGGTTTAGTATATATATGTAATTTCTGAACACTTTGTATCAGTTTTCCCAGTTTACTTTAACTTCATTTGGGTTACGTGAAGTCATACTCAGCATTTGTAATGGAATACTGTCATATAGTGGCTATATTAGGAAAAACACCTAGATTGACCTAAATGGGAAAAACAATAGTAGCCTATCGTAGAGGATGGTCCAAGCGAGTGTACAAGCCAGGGTTATACATAAATTAAAATATTCTTGCAAAAGTAATCAGAGAGAAAGTACAGTTGTGTACTTACCATAAATGTAGATGTTCGAGTGTACTCACTGTTGCAGTCATTACAATTAGGGTTATCCTGCTGACAGGCTACCCGCAGTCGGCCTGAATTCCAAAGTCTAGGTCCGGCGTCGGTTGCTGTCGCCTCCTCCCTGATGTCTGTGCGCCAGGAGTATAAAAGATGCAGCCGACACCATTTTCTTCAGTTTTTCTTGCCCCAGATGTCAGGTGCCCCCAAAAGGGTAGGCTAAAAATATGTCAATAAGGCATGCATGCACCAAGGTAAATTTTTCCTTCATCTGCAAGCAAATACACCACATAGGTTGTATAGAATAGAGAAGTACAGATGAGTTCCAGCAACGATAAGGGGGATGGTGGGAGGGTAACCTGGACTGCAACAGTGAATACACTCGAACATCTACATTTATGGTAAGTACACAACTGTACTATGTTCATCATGTTTCACTGTTGCAGTTATTACAATTGGGTTGAATCCCAAAGCCAAGGTTGGGAGGCTGGAGCTAAATAGGATTAGGAGCGGCTATGAGGCCCTGCAGAACTGCAGTGGCAAAGTCTGCCCTGGTTTTAGAGTAGAGTGGTAAGTGATAGTGCTTAGTAAAAGTGTGCACTGAATTCCAGGTTGCAGCCTCTAAAATGTCTTTGGTTGGTACTCCTCTGAGGAAGGCTGCTGAAGTGGCTGCTGCTCTGGTTGAATATGGCCTAATGGCCTTAGGCACTGATTTGCCATGTTGTGAATAGCAGAAACGAATGCAGTGGCCTATCCACTTTGAAATTGTCTGCTTTGAGATAGCCTTTCCTTATGATCCTGCAGCATATGCCACAAGTAATTGCTCAGTCTTTCTGAAAGCTTTGGTTCTGTCCAAGTAGAAGAGCAGCTGTCTGTGTATGTCCAAAGAATGCAGAAGTCACTCACCCTTATTCTGTGGGGTAGGATAAAAGGTAGGCAAGTGAATAGTTTGGTTAAGGGCCACACTGGACACTACCTTAGGTATAAATGTCAGGCTTGTCCTCAGAGAAAACCTATATGGATGGAAAATGATAAAAGGTTCCACAGCCATGAGTGCCTGTAGCTCTGAGATTCGTCTTGCAGAGGTTATTGCTAGGAGCAAAGCTGTTTTCCAAGATAAAAATTTTATATCAGCTGTAGTGGCTGGCTCAAAAGGAGGCAGGGTGAGGTTTTTCCAAGACATAATTGATGTCCCATGCAGGTATTGGTGATCTCCTTGGAGGCCTTAAGTTTTTGGCTCCTCTGAGGTACTGCCTTAGTAAAGGATGAGAAAAAAATAGGTGGCTCTGTATTGTAATGAGCTGAAATGGCAGAGGCATGAATCTTAATTGATGAAAAAGATAGGCCTTTGTCCAGCATCTCAGTTAAATATTGCAAAGTCTGAGGAATATTTGGTAGTCATGTCAATCCCTTGTGCCTGGTTCCAAGCACAGAATCTCTTCCATTTTTCAGCATAAGACTTTCTGGTACTAGGCCTCCTGGCCTCCAAAATAACATCCATCACCACTTTAGAGAGAGGTGTGTTTTGAATGACTACATTATCCGCCATGCTGCCAGATTTAAGGTCTTGAGTTGGCTGTACAGGATCTGATTGTTGTCCTTAAGATTCGATTCCAGTGCTGGCGGGGCCAGTCTGGGGCAATAAGTATCATTTTTGGCTTCTCTTGTCTGAGTTTTAGGAGTACCTTGGGGAGGAGAGGCAGTGGAGGAAAGGCATATACTGTTAAGTTTTTCCAGCTGAAAGATAGAGCATCCACTTTCCATGCTTGCTTGTGATAAGTCCTTGTGCAGAATCTCTGTAGTTGGCAGTTGTGAGGGAAGGCAAACATATCTATGTCTGGGCATCCCCAATTCCTTATTATCATGTTGAAGACTTGCGGATCCAATTTCCACTCGTGGGGATCCATGAGGTTTCTGCTTAGTTCGTCTGCCAGAGTATTTATCTTTCCTGGCAGGAATTGTGCCTGCAGATGTACTTGGTAAGTCAATGCTGTGTCCCACAAAGTCATGGCTACTCTGCATAGGGGGTAGGAATGAGTGCCTCCCTGCTTGTTTATGTACCACATGACTAGTATTGCCAGTCTTTATCAGAAGTTGTCCCGGATGAAGTAGATCCTTGAAGGCTGTTAGGGCATTCTGAACAGCTAGCATCTCTTTTTGGTTGATATGTAGATGCATTTGGCTTGCGGACCATGTACTCTGAATACATCTTCCTGCCATGTGGGCCCCCAGGCATAATCTGATGCATCTGTTGTTAATATCTGCCTGGCAGTGGGTAAAGCGAATGGCTGTCCCTTGTTGTGGTGACAGGCCTTTGCCCACCATCGAAACTCCTGTTGCAGGCAGGGAATGAGGGTAATTATTGTTTCCAGGTTGTGGCAATGTTGAGTCCAAACACTTTTTAGATACCATTGAAGTTTCCTCATATGCAGTCTTGCATATGGAATTAGCAGAATGCAGGATGCCATGAAGCCCAAAGCCTGCAGAATTTTTCTTGCAGATAACTGGGTCTTTGTTGTCAACATTTTTTAATAAGTAGTCAGTTGCCTTTGTTTGTCTGGCGCGAGATAAGCCATCTGGGCAGTTGTATTTAAGCTTGCACCCAGGAATATTATCTCTTGAGAGGGTACTAGTTTTGATTTATTTTCGTTTACTGGGTACCCTAGGCATGCTAGTAATCTTTTTACAAATGCCAGATGCTGTAGTAGAATGTCCTTGTTCTCTGCTTAAATAAGGCAGTCATCCAAGTAAGGATATATTTGTATTCCTCTTTGTCTGCAAAATGCAATTACTGGAGCCAGGCATTTTGTGAAGACCCTGGGCGCAGTAGATAAGCCAAAGGTCAGTGCAGAGAATTGGTAGTGCATTGAGCCAGCTATGAATCTGAGGTATATTTTGCATGATTGTCTGATTGGGACATGCAGGTATGCCTCTTTTAGGTCTAAAGTCACCAGCCAAGCCTTCTTGCCCAGCATGGGCAGAAGCTGCTGCAGAGTCAACATTTTGAATCTTGGAATATTCAGATATGTGTTTAGAATAGATAGGTCCAGTATTGGTCTCCAGGGCTTTGTCCTTTCTGGGCACCAAGAACAGTCTTGAGTAAAATCCTTGTCTCTGCTCTTGCTGTGGTACTTGCTGAATGGCCCTCATGTCCATGAGGGATGACACTTGCTTTTGTGCCTCTGCCCATTGATTTTTTGGCAGGTCTAGCAAACCATTTGCCAATGGCAGGGTGTAAAAGTGACACCTGTAGCCCTGTGACACTATATCCAAGACCCATTTGTCCTGGGTTATTACGTGCCAATTTTGAGAAAAAAGTGCTAGTTTTCCCCCTAAAGGTGCTGCCAGAAGATAAGTGCTTGGCGCAGGCAGGGGGAAGTCAGTGGGACTGTTTCCTGTATGGCTGTGATTTGTCTTCTCCGCTTTTGGAGGTAGAAGTACCCCATTATTTAGACCTGTATGAGCCTTGGGGCTGAGATCTGCCTCTTCGGCGTCTGTATCTGCCTCTTTGTGGCCTGTCTGACATTGGAAAGGACCAATTCTTTGTAGGCCAGTGCCTGCTAAATCTTGGAGGCTGTACCTGTAAGAAATCCTTGACTGTTTGCATAGATTTAGCTTTGTCCTCCATTTTCTTCAACACCTCTTCTGCTTTAACACCAAACAAAGTATCATGCTGTAATGGAGCATCTAATAATTTTGCTTTAACATGATCAGGCAGATTATGTTCCTTTAACCAAGCATGCCTCCTGATGACAGAACCTGTAACAGTGCCCCTTGCAGGAGGCCTCCAGAGAATCAAAACCACATTGCAAAGTATGCTTTCCCACTTCTTCAGCTGCATGCAATAAATTCTGCATTTCTTTGTTTTCTGCACATTCAGAATTTATCAACATTTTCTTTTTAAGCAGTGACATAATATATTGCTGATATTTAAGCATATGAAACTGACAATTTAAAGCCCTTATAGCCAAGTTAGCAGAAGTGTAAATCTTTTTTCCCCATCTGTCCAGTGCTCTAGAATCCCTGTCAGAGGGGGTAGTTTTTTTTGCAGTGGAAGCCTTGACCCCTTTGGGACCCTGAGAGATAGTTTCTGGGTCAGCAGCAGGGTTCTTAAAAAGAAATTTATGTGAATCAGGAACCCTGTAGTATCTGTCTGGCTTAACAGGAGCTGGAGGTAAAGAGTCAGGAGTCAGACTGGACTCTGAAAATACATAGGTTCATAGGTTGGTACTAGGCTATCAGCCCTAGGGCCTATACAAGCCTAGCCATAACAATTCCCTGGCTATTTCTTCCCACATTATTTACTTTCCTGGACCCCTGTCTAGCAGGGCAACTGACGTGATCCCTGGGGTGAATTTCCTTTCTCCCATCCAATCGTCAAGGTTCCTCTTGAAGAGGTCCAAAGAGGCACTCTGCTTGACATCTATGGGCAATCTATTCCAGAGTCTGGGGAGTCTCTGGGTCAGGAACCTATCCCCTCCAGCATGTTTTGTTTATTGTGATGACAAGATTTAGATCTCTGGAGCGTGTAGCTCTGAGGGATTGGGATTTCTTTAAATGTAGCATGTCCAACAGCTCTGGGTTTGACATGGCCTTGTATGTTAAGCAGAGATCGCCTCTGAGTAGACGATATGCGACAGAGTATAGCTGGAGTTTTTTAAGGCGGTCAGCGTAGGGCATCTGCTTTAGGCCTGTGATTCTTTTAGTGAGGTATTTCTGAGGCCTTTCCAGTTGTTGCAGATGTCTTGAGAGGTACATACCAAATGGGGCGTTGTATTCTATAATGGGTCTAATGAGGGATGAGTACAGTGGGACAATGACCTCCTTTTTCTGGATGAAAAGCCCTTCGTGATGAGGTGTGCCACATAGAAGGATTTCCTGACTGTTGTGGCGATGTGGTTATCGAAGGTGAGACCACTGTCCACCTGTGTCCCTAAGTCTCTTATCACACTTTCTGTGTTTAGTGTACTGCCACCTATATGGTAATTCATGGATACATGTTTTTTTCCCAAAGGGGATAACAATACATTTCTTGGCATTGAGCTTGAGCCCATGGCTCTGGCACCAAGCATCTGTTTCTGTAAGGCCCTTTTGTAGAGTATCCACATCATTTGGGGATTCAATAATGGCTCCCAGTTTGCAGTCATCTGCAAACTTTGTTAGCCAGAGTCCCTTAGTGTTGACCTGTACTTCAGAGAAGTAGATGCCAAACAAGAGCCCCGCCAGGACTGAACCCTGAGGTACTCCACTTGTCACTTGTCTGGAGCTGGATTTGGAGTCGGCTACTTTTACAGTGTGGGTTCTATCAGTAAGCCATTTAGCAACCCATTGGGTGACATAGGGATTAATGCCCAACTTAGTAAGTTTATCTATGATTCCAGAGTGGGGGATGGTGTCAAAGGCCTTGGCAAGGTCTAGATAGGCTGTGTGAACCACCTTACCCTTGTCCATGGCTCTGGAGACTGATTCAAAGAAGTCAATCAGGTTCAGGAGACAAGATCGGCCCTTCACAAACCCAAACTGGGTGGGGTCCAGTGTTTGAAGGTTGCCAATGTCTTTGTTTATAAGTTCCATGATAATACGCTCCATGGCCTTGCAGATAAGGCTTGTCAGACTGATGGGACGGTAGTTTCCGGGATCCAAGGTGGATCCCCCCTTGTGGATTGGGATAACTGTAGCTCTGTGCCACTCAGTGGGCACAAAACCTGAGGTGAGGCTATGATTAAACATGACACTTAGGTGAGGTGCCAGTTCATATTGTAGTTCATGTAATACACAGCCGGGATGTCATCTGGTCCCATGGATGCTGTATTCTTGGCTTTAGAGAGTGCGTTTTGTACCTGTGTGGCTGTTATTACTGGAATTTGGCAATCTTCCGGTATTGAGATGGGCCATTTAGGGGGTGAGAGGGGGGTGAAGTTGGCACTGAATCGATCTGCCAGGATATTGGCAATATCCTTCGGATCAGTATATTTAATGCCATTCTGTTTTAGCTCAGAGCAGATCTGAGCATTGCCATTTAGATTCTTGACATAGTTATAGAATGCTTTGTGGTTGTCTTTGGAATCTTTGGCAATTTGATTTTCGTAACTAGCTTTGGAGGATTTTATGAGGCATCTCAGTTTCTTACCGAGGCTAGTAAGGGAGGTTTTTGCATCCTGGGATTTTCCTCTTTTCTGCAAAAGTTTCTTCCTTTTGTTGTAAAGTTTGTTTATGGCAGGGGACCACCAGATTGGCTTCCTTTTTTTGGATGAGAGCATTTTGGTTCTATTTGGGATGGCACGATTCATGCATGAGTGGATGTGCTGGTACAGTGCCTTAGTGTAGGATTCAACAGTTGAACTTTCAGTTCCCGTCTGCATGGGTGTCATGAAGTTTGTCACTTCTGACTTGAGTAGCATGAAGTTGGCTTTGGAGAAGTTTTTTATGGTGGTTTCTTTACTGGGGGGTGGGGGTGGGATGTGGATGTTAAGGGTGATTAGCTTATGGTCAGACCTGACTAACGAGGGGGTGAATATAGGTATGGAGCATTGATTTCCCATGTTGGTAATGACATCGACAATGTCTAACACAGGTGGAATAGCAAGGGGTCTGTGCTGAGGTAGTAAAAGGAAGTCTCTGAGCCTTTTCTTAGATTCTGAATAATCTTGGCTCTCCCAGTGGAAATGCTCCCTCATGGTATGCAGAGTTTCCCCAAAAGAATAATCCTCGGGAGGAGAGGCTGAAGGGATAGATTCTTCAGCATCAGAATCCTCATAGGGAGGAAGAGAGTATTCCTGATCAGAAGAGGAATCAGAAGAAATGGAAAAGTACAGTTTTTGTACCTCATAGATGTTAGAGGATCCCATTTTGCTGCAGTCCTAACTATTGGGTAGTCCGCTGGTCCAGTCGGGTCCGAATAAGTATATATGGGATTGCCGCGTCAGGCGCATGACCGACGACGCCACGCCGCCAGGGTACACGCGCATGATCGATATCATATATCTGTCTTTTTTTGCCCCAGATGTCAGCTGAAAGATAAGGCCCAACATTAAACATAAAAAATATGTAAAATATATAGCCCTAGACTTAGAGTAGAGATAACCTCTACACAACCCAGAGTAAAACAGAGAGGGGAAGGAGGAGGGAGGGTTATATGTGCAATGTGACCCTCGAAGATGTACATTTATGGTAGTATAAAACCAAATATTCTTCAACCTAAATTGCTGCAGTCCTAATCTCCTATGGGAATCCCAAAGCAGAGGTGTACACCCAGCAGCAAATCATAAGTTTGCAATCTGGAGCTATTAAAATCATCCCTGGCTTTGTCTTCTCTGACCCTTTGAAACGCCTTTGAAGAAGAGAGGAGGAGGAATTAGAAGCCACATTTTCCAATCTGCTAAGAGTTTCGTGCTCCGGCAGAAAACCTTGCCTGAAGAGCGTTGCAAGCTGAGCCAGCGGTCTCATGTAAAATCATTGCTTGTCAGCCAATGGAATGTAAATTCCCCCCCTTGTTGTTTGGATGTGTAGGCATGACAGCCAGTGTTCTCGTTGGAATCTGCACCTGCCCTGGAAGAAGTAAGTAATTCCTTGAGCTGGACTGACTGCACTGGACTGCTGTTACCCCTTCATGATGTGTAGATGCTGTGGGCTGCGCACAGGCCATCCACCTCCCAAGCAATGTCTGAGGCATCTGTCGCGTTAGAATCTGGCCTCTGGCGCCGGGGCAGAGAGAGTCTGTTTAGGTGACATTCTCCTGAGCCCACCACAAAATTTTTTGAATGCAGACATATTCCAGATGCTGTAAGGTCTTCCTTTTTCTTGAGCCAGAAGACCAATCGTCGCCCAAATCTGAAGTTTTCTTTTGGTCTTTCTTTTAAGCTAGAGCCAGACTGAGGTGGAACCTTTGTGAATGAATCTCTGGCAGCAGAGGAGAATGGGCAATGAACAGAAGTGAAACTGATGTGAGATACTTTCAAAACGACGATAACTCTGCAAACTAATCTTATAGGCATGAAGGTAAGCTTCTTGAATTTTAAGCCCACCATCTTTCATACTTTTGCCCAGAGGTAAAAGCTATCCAGAATTGGGTAATTAAATCCCAATTTTTTTGAAAAGACACAGCCTTCCCCCCCAGTTGTGCCTGCCAGGCGAGAATGTGGCAGCTGAAAAAGAAACAGTCATTGGGTCTGCTTACAGAGACTGACTGACCCCTGCCCCCCCAGAAATCTGAGCAGGACTTCCTCTCCTGTAGCCTAAAAGAACCCCTGACCTCTGCCTCTACCTACATCTAGACTCTACCTACCTGGGAACAATAAGCAGGAAAAGTCCAACCCAACGCAGGCAATTTTACTTTAAACTTGGAAGCACCTGTAAAAAAATTTAACACAGTTTGCATAATTTAGCCTTTTGCCTCCATTTTCTTCAAACTGCTTCCCTCCACAGGCGAACAAAACACACATCAGGAGACTGAAGAGCATCCCAAATCTTGACTGTCTTTGGGATGCTCCCATCTCTTCTCTCAACAACAGGCGTGTTCAGAACCTTAGGCCAGAAACTACAGTGAGGACTGCCCTGGAGGGCAACACATTGCAATCAAAAACCACAGCAACCCAAGTGTTTACCCACCTGTTCACAGACTTACAAAAATTATAAACAATTTACAGTACCAGAGCTTCCATCTTTATTTTTGACAAACCTTAGATTGTAATGAAGAAAGAAGCATATATGATTTACTAAATTGTGATCCAAAATCCTTGTCGCATCATGGCTAAAAAAAGGAGAGTATACACCTCTTTCCCCATCTATCCAAAGCCCTTGCCTCTTTAGGCACAGGACAGACCTTTTACAGACTGAGCTCTTTTACACCTAGGCTCTGAGACAGTTTCGACTCTGCAGCTCTAATGGGAAAAAATACTTATGAGATTTAGGCTTCAGGAAGCCTATAAGTTTAAGGAGTTTAAGGATCAGAATCAGGAAAGATCTGCAAAACATCTTCCACCACACATCAGAATCAGAATAAGTAGGGAACTCCTGCAAGTCTTCAGCGAGAACTCAGAAGCCTCTCGAAAGCTGGGAAACTCAAACTCAAAGGTTCCACTAGGCCTAGATTAGGAGGGGGGGCATAGCACCCCATCATAATCAAACCTTCTCTCATTTTAAGCATATGTTTCAGGCAAAGACCCTGAAGCACCACCAGAAACCCCACCTGATCTGAAGATTCATATTCTGTCTCTTGCCTAGGCCTCTTATCTGGAGGGGGATGGGAACCCCTGATCAAAGTAATTAGGTCTTTGGCCATTTTGAGCATCTGTTTTTTAGGCATGGAGGCCTGTCCATGGGTCTGTTGTACTAGTTTCTTTGTCTTTAGAGGAGCTTTAGTCTTTGCCTTTGAAGCTGAAGTCTGTTTAACATATAACTGTGTAGGCCTGAAAACACCCTCAGAAGCCGATGCTTGCTCAGCGGCTCCAGACCCATCTGAGGGAATAGTTTCCGAAGTTCCAATACCTTGGGTTTCCAGTGGCCTAGTCGGCTCCTCGTGGGAGTTGGAAGCGGCCTGTGGCTCTAAAGTAGCGGGCGTCAGCGGCTGCGAAAGCACCTCACTGAGAACCGGCGACTGGCTTAGAAGAAGCCTCGTCGTCAGTTTTGGACCTCGGATGCCTGTCATTTTCTTTTTCTTTGCGTTTCTTTTGAATTGCGGTAGTCGGATGGTTATCCGATGACATCTTGCAATTAAATCTTCTGCCAAAATAGTGAAATGCAAAATCGTACCAACGCTTAATAGTGCGTTGGTTAAATCTAGCACAAAACCGACAATTAGCAACGTCGTGATCAGGGCCTAGGGCAAGGAATACAGTAAGAATGGAAGTCCTTATGAGGTATTTGCTTCCCACAAGAAATACAATTATTAACTTTTTCTAACATCGGTCTGGAGCAAGAAAAAAGTTTCCCCAATGGGGTACTTAGCTTTTAATGAAGACTTTGGATCTGAAATTCGAACATGAAAATTTCAGGAGTCGGCTGACCAGCACTTACAAACTGCTTTTGCTTCGTGCACCGCATGGCAAGAAAGACTGAAGAAAATGGCGTTGGCTGCATCTTTTATACCCATGGCGCACTGACGTCAGGGAAGAGATGACAGCAACCGACGCCGGACCTAGACTTTGGAATTCAGGCCAACTGCGGGTAGCCTGCCAGCAGGATAACCCTAATTGTAATGACTGCAACAGTGAAACACGATAAACATCTGTAGGTTATCAGCTACACTTTGATGCCTACAGATAGGTCTTCCTTTCTGGGTTGGAGGGAGGGTATCCATGCAACACGGTCCTTGGACACTAGGTTTAGATACTGAGAGCAGGGCAGCCCGCATTATTATCAGTGGAAACCAAACTGCAAAAGATGACAGAGTGCGTTTAAATACCTGGACTGCACACTAAGAGGTAAAAGGAGCAGAGAAAATGAAGAAAGGAGCTTGGACTACAGTAGACAAGTGTAGGGGACAGAGTAGGTTACACGACTGAAGAGATTCAGAATAGGCGAGCAAGAGAGTAGTACACAAGTAATACGGGAAAAGAAAAAATAGAAGAGTGAAAAACAGCAAATGGACTAGTGGAAAGGACGGGAGGGGTAGTGGAGCTCATGGACACGGGCAAAGCTTCATACATGCTAATCCATAGAAAAATTGGTAACTGCCACTGGCAATATAATGGTAGTACAGTGTTTGTAAGTCAGAGAACAGTCACAGGGCTCACAAAGGAAATTAATTAGGGAATCACTTGTTCTTAGATCAACTTAACATGGCAGTAACTCAGTTATGCAAACTACATATTCGATACAGTAACAGAAACCAGGGTATGCTTCACACGTGAAAAGAAAAAATGCCTAAGCTAAAAAAACATATATACAGATAAGCTTCAGACTTGCAAGGAATATGCCTAAAACTATATATGCAATACAGCAACAGAAGCCAGGACATGCTTAACAGTGGAAAAGAAAAATGCCCAAGCTAAAAACTTACATATGGATAAGCTTCAGACTTACAAGAAAAAAATGCCTAAACTAAAAACATATATACAGTACAGCAGCAGAAACACGTGATAAAATGTCTGAACTGCAAAGAGGACACAACTTTCAACATGCTAACACAAGGATTTAAGCAGCATGGTATCAAATGTACATGTAGCACAACAAAAAATACACTGCAGATACTGTAACATTATACTATTATAATACAAGCATACTAAATTACATAAGAAAAGATAAGAAAAGTACAGTTTTGTACCTACCATAAATGTAGATGTTCGAAGATCCACATTGCTGCAGTCCTTACACTTGGGTAGTCCGCTGTCCTCGGTCGGCCCGAATATCAAAGTATAAGGCTGACGTCAGTCAAGGCGCATTTGACTGACATCAGGACGTCAGGGTACAAATGCGCATGACCGACGTCATATCCTCAGTCTTTTCTTGCCCCAGATGTCAGAAGACCCTAAAAATAAAGGTCAAAACCAAAAGACAGCAAACAACCAACCAACCACCCTTGCACTAACTATATGTACAATATATACAATATACACAATATGTACAACCCAACCCACACAACCACCTCTAACTACAGAGGGAAGGAGGGAGGAATTGGACTGCAGCAATGTGGATCTTGAACATCTACATTTATGGTAGGTACAAAACTGTACTATGTTCTTCATCTCACATTGCTGCAGTCCTTACACTTGGGTAGAATCCCAAAGCAGAGGTAAGGGAGGATGGCTAACTACAAGGAAGCAGGAGCTGCCAAAATGCCCTGCAAAACAGCAGTGGCAAAACCAGCCCTGGATTTAGAGTAAAGTGGCAGGTGATAATGCCTAGAGAAAGTATGCACTGAACTCCAAGTAGCTGCCTCCAAAATATCCTTGGTTGCCACCCCTCAAAAAGGCTGTTGAAGTGGCAGTAGCCCTAGTGGAATGAGGCCTAATCCCAGCTGGAACTTCCTTGCCATGATGGGAATAACAGAAAGCAATGCAAAACTCAATCCACTTAGAAATAGTTTGTTTTGACACAGGCTTGCCCTGAGAACTCAAAGCAAAAGAAACAAACAACTGCTGAGACTGCCTGAACTCTTTAGTTCTGTCCAAATAATAACGCAACTGCCTGTGTACATCTAAAGTGTGCAAAATCTTTTCCCCTTTATTTTGGGGATTTGCATAAAAAGTAGGCAAATGAATAGTTTGGTTTAAAGCCACACTAGAAACCACCTAAGGCATAAAGGAAGGATTAGTACGTAATGATACCCTATCCTTATGGAAAATCAAAAAAGGCTCAACCGCCATAAGGGCCTGCAATTCAGAAACCCTTCTTGCAGAGGTAATTGCCAACAAAAAAGCAGTCTTCCATGATAAATATTTCAACTCAGAAGTAGCTGCAGGCTCAAAAGGTTGTAGAGAGAGTTTCTCCAACACAAAATTGAGATCCCAAGCAGGAGTAGGAGCCCTTCGTGGGGGTCTTATATTCTTTGCCCCTCTAAGAAATTGCTTGAACAAAGGATGAGAAAACAATGGTGGGTCACAATCATAGTGAGCCGAAATTGCTGCAGCATGAACCTTAATAGAAGAGAAAGACAAACCTTTGTCCAATAACTCAGTAAGATATTGAAGAGCCACACTCAAATTAGGCTCAGAAACATCAAAATCTTTTGCTGCACTCCAAAATAAAAATCTCTTCCATTTATCTGCGTACGCTTTCCTTGTACTAGGCCTTCTAGCTTCCAAAATCACATTCAAAACTTGTTGCAGAAGTTGAGACCCCCTATGGTTCAAAACAGAATATGCCAGGCTGTTAGGTGAAGAGAGTGAAGTTTGACATTCAGCAAATGGCTGTCCTCCTGTGACAACAGGTGTGGAATCGAAGGCAAAGGCCATGGAGGCTTCCGTACCAGACTTCTCAATAATGGGTACCAGTGCTGTCGAGGCCAATCTGGAGCTATTAAAATCATCCTTGGCTTGTCCTTTCTGACCTTTAGAAGTACCTTTGGGAGGAGAGGCAGAGGAGGAAAGGCATACACATGAAGATTGCTCCAATTGAAAGAAAGAGCATCCACTCTCCAAGCTGTGGGATGAAACCTTTTGTGCAAAACTTTGGCAGCTGATGGTTCAGTGGAGAAGCGAACAGATCTATGTCTGGAGTTCCCCATGACACTGTCAATTTCTGAAATACATGAGGATCCAATTTCCACTCGTGGGGATCCATAATTTGTCTGCTCAACACATCTGCTAAGGAGTTCTGTGCTCCTGGCAGAAACCTTGCCTGAAGATTGAGCTGTAAACTGAGAGCAGTCTCCCACAAAATCATTGCTTGCCTGTATAGAGGATAAGAATGTTCCCCTTGTTTGTTGATGTACCACATGACAGTTGTGTTGTCTGTTAGAATCAACACCTGCCCTGGAAGAAGTAATTCCTTGAAAGCTATTAATGCAAACTGGACTGCTACCATCTCCTTCATGTTGATATGTAGATGTTGTAGTCTGACAGGCCACTTGTTTTGTATCCACTTTCCATTTAGATGAGCTCCCCAAGCTTTGTCTGAGGCATCTGTCGTTAAAATCTGACTCGCCTCTGGCCGGGTCACAGAGAGTCCCTTGTTTAGGTGACATTCCTGAGCCCACCATAAAAATTCATTTTGAATGCAACGTATTATTTGAATGACAGTGTCCAGATCCTGGCAGTGCTGTGTCCATACATTTTTGAGATACCATTGTAGCTTCCTCATATGCAGTTTGGCATTGGGAAGCACCAGAATACAAGATGCCATGAACCCTAATGCTTGAAGGACTGTCCTTGCAGTCAGCACGGACTGATGAGATAGTTGATGGAAGTAAAGGGATAGACTCTTTTGTTTGTCCGGGGTTAAAAAGGCCATCTGGGAAGCTGTATTCAGTCTCACACCCAGAAAGCACATGTCCTGAGAGGGTACTAGACTGGACTTTGTTTCGTTCACAGAATACCCTAGGCATCTTAGCACTGCTATCACATATTCCAAATGATGAAGAAGCTCTTCCTTCCTTGAGCCAGAATCAGGCAGTCGTCCAAATAAGGATAGATTTGTATTCCTTTTAGCCTGAAGAAAGCTATCACTGGAGCCAGAACTTTCGTGAACACTCTGGGCAGTAGATAAGCCAAAGGGCAATGCAGAGAACTGACAGTGAGAAGTCCCAGCTCGAAAACGCAGATACTTCCTGCAACTTAGTCTGATAGGAACATGAAGGTAAGCCTCCTTGAGATCCAAAGTTACCATCCAATGATCTTTGCCCAGCAGAGGTAAAAGCTGCTGCAACGTCAACATTTTGAACTTGGGAATGTCCAGATAAGTGTTGAGGACAGATAAATCCAAAATTGGTCTCCACGTGTTCCCCTTCTTTGGTACTAGGAACAGGCGAGAATAAAAACCTAGACCCACTTCTGGCATAGGGACCGGCTGTATGGCCCTATTTGGAGCAACAGAGAAACCTGCTTGTGAGCCTCTATTCTTTGTTGAGGAGGAACGTCTGGCATGCCTTTGAAAGGAGGCAAGGTATGGAAATAAAACCTGTAGCCGTGGTGTATGATATCCAATACCCATCTGTCTTGGGTAATTAAACTCCAATTTTCTTTGAAAAGCGCCAACCTTCCTCCCAAAGGTGCTGCCAGACGAGAAGGCTCTGGCAGCTGAAAAGGTAGGTCATTGGGTCTGTTTACGAAAGGACTGACCCCTGCCCTCACCCGAAGACTGTGCAGGAGAACTCCCTGTTCTAGGCCTGAAAGAGCCCTGAGCTCTGCCCCTACCACGTCTAGATCTACCCCTAGACTGGGAATCATAAGAAGGATACGTCCACCCTTTAGTAGGCCAATTTCTACTAAACTTTGGAGGCTGGACCTGCAAAAAATCTTTAACAGTCTGCATAGACTTAGCCTTGTCCTCCATTTTCTTTAAAACTGTCTCAACAGGAGGACCGAACAACACGTCAGATTGTAAAGGAGCATCTAAAATCCTCGTTTTAACATGATCAGACAAATTCTGATCCCGTAGCCAGGCATGCCTGCGAAGAACTGACCCAGTGGCAGCCACCCTAGACGAGGCCTGTACAGCATCAAAACCACATTGCAAAGAATGCTTATCCACCTGCTCAGAAACATGCACTAAATCTTGCAACTCTTTACAATCAATACCTACTGCCAGAGCATCAACCTTAGACTTTAATTGTGAAAGGAGATAGTTCTGGTATTTCAACATGTGAAACTGGCAATTCAAAGCCCTCATAGCCAGAGTGGAAGAAGTATAAACTTTCTTTCCCCATCTATCCAAGGCCCTAGCCTCTTTGTCAGCAGGAACCGGATTCTTAACAACAGAAGCCTTAACACCTTTAGGCCCCTGACTAACAGTTTCTGGGTCAGCCCTAGGACTCTTAAAAAGATACTTATGAGCTTCAGGCACCCTGTAATACCTATCCGGCTTAACAGGAGCAGGAGGCAAAGAATCAGGATTAAGAGAAGCCTCAGTAAAAACATCTTCCACCACATCCAAAACAGGAGGTATAGCCAAAGGCCTATGCTGGGGTAAAAACAAAAATTCCCTAAGCCTTTTCCTGGAATCAGAGAAGTCCTGACCTTCCCACTTAAAATGCTCCCTCATGGAATGAAGAGTTTCTGAAAAAGAAAAATCCTCAGGAGGAGTAGCAGAAGGAGTAGAATCATCCACATCAGAATCAGAATAAGGAGAATACTCCTGCAAGTCTTCAGCCGAAGCTTCTGAAACATCTGAAGCCTGCTCAAAACCCCCCAGCTCAGGCTCCGTCCTAGGTCTCTTATCAGGAGGGGGCATAGAACCCCTAATTAAAGTAATCAAATCTTCTGCCATTTTAAGCATATGCTTCTTGGGCACAGTACCTGAAGAGCTAGGGGTAACACCAACTGAAGCCAAACCTGGCCTGCCCCTGGGAGAAGCCTTTGAAACAGAAGGAGAGGGCCTAGCCACCTTAGGAAGGGAGGGGAGTATAGTAACCTGAGAAGCCCCCTCAGCCTGACTTGCCTCCTGAGAGGCCACATCTTGCAATAATAAGGTCTCACCCTGGGAACACATAGAAACCTCCGGTGGAGCCACCGGCTCCACCGACACCTCTAAAGAACCGGCGTCCGGTACAGACGGTTCTTCCGGCCTGGGCTTAACTGTCTTGTCTTTGCGCTTCTTTGAAGAAGCGGGCGTCGGAGCATCCGACGGCATTTTATAATTACACCACTTCCCAAAGACTAACCTTGCACAATCCAACCTTCTTTTTATAGTGCGTTTATTAAATCTAGCACAAGAGCGACAGCCAACAACGTCGTGCTCAGGCCCTAAGCAAGGAATACACAAAGTATGATAATCTCTATGCGGTATCTGTTTCCCACAAGAAATGCAATTATTGACTTTTTCTGACATCCGGTAAATCACAGAGGCAAGAAAAAATGAAAATATTCCCCAACGGGGTACTTAGCCAACTTTGAACTCGGTCTGAAACTTCGAAATCGAAAAATCTCAGAACGCCAACCGGCACTTGCAATGCTGCTTCTGCATCGGACCATGCGGCAAAAAAGACTGAGGATATGACGTCGGTCATGCGCATTTGTACCCTGACGTCCTGATGTCAGTCAAATGCGCCTTGACTGACGTCAGCCTTATACTTTGATATTCGGGCCGACCGAGGACAGCGGACTACCCAAGTGTAAGGACTGCAGCAATGTGAGATGAAGAACATCTTACTGGCAAGTACACAATGCAGGGACCAAGAGGATGCCAAGGCAGGGGAGCAAATATTTAAAATTATAACCTCATTAGTCCTGAATGCAATGACATTAGCTATACGAGGCTCAACGTAGGCGGCTTTCCTTATAACTATGGACACAAGGTGATTGAAGTTTAGATTGCTATCAACCTGTGTTCTCAAGTCTGGCACCACTGGGTTTGAGCTTAGAGGGGTACTATCTATATCATAATTAGCAGGGGCTACTTCTTTCCCAAAGGGGATACAGAGACATTTTTTTGCATTTAGTTTGTCTGTGACTTTGGCACCAATAATTTGTCTGAGTCAGCTCCTTCTGTAATACGTTTATATCATTTGGGGGAATCAATGACTGCACCCAGTTTGCAGTCATATGCAAACATGGAAAGCCACAGGCCATTTACTTTCACCTGGATCTCAGAGAAATAGTACTATAGTACCAGTATAGTATAATAGTTCCAGTACTTGTATGCTAAATTACTTGGCTTTTAGAACATAACTTTGGGGGGATCAATGGGATGACATGACACACATGTTGCTGGGCTTTACACACGGTTAAAAGTAATTTGTACAATGTGGAATTCAAACCTCTGTCAAAAATAATATACAATGCATACATTTCCATATAGGTGATTTATCCTCATTGCTGCAGAAGTAGCGTCTCCCAACCATGGTCATTAGAAATATACACTTTAAAGAGTGAGTGGTGCTATACTTCAATTAAGCCTGTATGTGTGTGACATGACAAGGTCATGGCTTATGCATTCTCAGGAGTAATGTGCGACAATATACTAGAAATGGATATACTAGCATTACTTTCAGAGTAGATTTTTGAGTTCTGGTTTAGACCACACAGTTACTCTTGTGTAATAGGAGGTGTGTAGGTGATGGTCAGTAAACTATGAAGTTCATCCCAGTTCTAAAAATACATTTTTAATTACATAATCATTATTGCCATGTTACACCAGTTGCACTTATAAGATATGATACCATGAGTATGCTCAATCAACCTGCTATAAATACAATATAAAGATAATTCTACATACCAATACCTACATTTTTGTGAAAAATTACAGTGGGACACACTTAAAAAAAGTGGACTGTATTGGATTAGAACCCTGGCTCACCTGTGCTCTGGCCATGAACTTGCACCTCATGCTGCAAGGAAAGGCAGGCAGCAGATATATTTTCTACATTCAGTACTGTCCAGAGTGCTGATGGACACTCCTCACCACTTAGCCTGCTTGCACGAAGGAAGGAGAAACAAATAAAATTTGCCACTTTTCCACTTTTTTCCTTAAGTTGTGAACTGTGTTTACGCGCAAATGTAAACAGGCAACAGCGAATATATACTCCATCTGTTAATACTCATTATGATCCTTCCTAAAAATAACTGCTGTTGAACTCGAACTACACTTTACCTAGCTTGTCTATTGTGTACCTCAAAGAATACACACCTTGTGCTACATCATACACAGTTGGGTCACAAGTGTAATTTCTGCAGTTATTACCTTCCAAGTTTCTGACTGCCATGCAATGCTGCTAAATGTGTTTGCACTTCTTAAGGCAACTGACAGTAAATTTGAAATTTTTATGCATTTGTGTTTGTACTAAACCCTGCACCATGCAAATGGTAAAGTAAAAAAAAAATAAAATAAAGTTAAACAAGGGTTAAACAATTAAATAGCTCTGAATATGAATTATAGTTATGCACTTACCATAACTTGTTATCTGTAGTCACCATTCATCATGTTAGGGTCTTGGATCGGATATCGGATCCGAGCGAGCATACTCAGACAACAGCTTAGCTCAAGCTCCTCCCCTCCCATGATGCTCTGCTGCC
Organism: Protopterus annectens; assembly: GCF_019279795.1. Lineage (NCBI taxonomy): Eukaryota > Metazoa > Chordata > Ceratodontiformes > Protopteridae > Protopterus > Protopterus annectens. The sequence goes on along the minus strand of NC_056729.1, from coordinate 1,705,039,861 downwards.
CTCTAATCCCTCAGATCAAGTTTGCATAATGAAAGAAGACAGATCAAAACAACTACCACCAACACAGGTCCACCAACATCCTGCTAATCTCTCAGGAAGGGGGCTGGAGGGTGGGACAGTGATGAATGGTGATAAGACAGATGCCAAGTTACAGTAAGTATATAACTATAAATCTGATGTTATATTAGTCACCATTCCTCATGGTAGGGTCAGAGTCCCCAGCTACCCAAATCTTGGGAGACCTCAAGGAAAAACATGACGAAGAACCGTGGAGAGAAAGGAAGCCCTTCCTGTAGAAATCAAATCCAACTTATAGTGGGGGAATGAATGTGTGAGGTGAAGACCATGTCGCTGCTGCACAAATATCATCTAAAGATTGACGATCTGCAAAGGCAGCTGAGGTAGACACCGCCCTGGTGGAATGAACCTTTACTGGTGCAGATAAAGGAACACCTTCTGAAGAGTAAATGAAGAAAATGCATTGCAAAATCCAGCGGGAGACCGTAACTTCCGATATTCCCCTGTCCTTTCTGTTCACAGAAAAGGCTACAAACAACTGGTCTGAACATCTAAATTCCTTGGTCCTATGAAGATAGAAATGTAGTTGGCGATGAACATCCAAGGTGTGCAGAATATATTCCCCTTTACTGGCATAATTAGGGAAGAATACTGGGAGGTGAATACATTGATTGAGATTAGCCTCCGAAGCTACCTTGGGCATAAAAGATGGATCGGGTTTCAGAGACAATCTGTCCTTATGGAATATTATGTAGGGCAGCTTAATTGTAAGGGCCTGCAGATCAGAGACTCTCTTCACTGAAGTTACTGCCACTAAAAAGGCAGTCTTCAAAGAAAGAAATTGAGATCACAGGATGCAGCTGGTTGAAAGGGGGGTTTTGTTAATGCCTGCAGCACCAAGACAAGATCCCACGGTGGAGATGGGTCCTTAACATGGGGCCGTAACAGAAATACACCTTTCAAAAGCCTTTGCAGAGCTGAGAAGAAAAGGTAGATTAATCATTAAGATGAAAACTTGAAATCGCTGCTAGTTGAACCTTTATCATGGAAAAACTGGCCCCTTCCTTAAATAGAGAAGTCAGAAAGAGACGAATCTCGGGAATGGAAGCCGAAAAGGGGTCCAGATTCTTGTTATTTGTCCAGATAGAAACTCTCTTCCATTTGCTGATATACACTTTCCTAGTGGAAGATCTCAGGGAAGCAAGGACAATATCCTTCACAGGCGAGGCTAGCCTGGACTTGGCCAAGATCACTGGAAGTGGACGGCACACTGTCAGATGAAGGGTCTGAAGATTCAAGAGCGAAGTAGAGATGGATGTGATATTAGATCCAGAGATGGATTGAGCACCCAGGGTGGATACCTCAAGTGAGACCATAGAAGGGGGAACACACCTGCCGAGGCCAGAAGGGGGCAATGAGGATCAATTGTGTCTTGAGGCATCTGGCTTTCTGAAGTACTCTGGGAATTAAAGGAAAAGGTGGAAAGGCATAAAGGAGACCTGGAGGCCAATCGTGAGTGAATGCATCTCTCGGGGGATCAATGCAGAGAAATGCTGCATTTGTGGTTAAGAGGAGATGCAAACAGATCACAGCTCGGATATCCCCACCGATGGAAAATCTATTGAGCTACCACTGAATTCAGGGACCACTTGTGAGGAGTCAGAATAGCCCTGCTCAATTTGTCCACCAAAATGTTGGATGCTCCGGAAATGTGCGTTGCAGTGAGAAAGCGCCCCATGGGCATCGCCCATTCTCATACCCTCATGGCCTTGCAACAAAAGCAGATAAGAACGTATGCCCCTTGCTTGTTTATATACCAAACAACCGCCATGTTATCCGTCCGATAGAACTGCAATCGTTCTCTGAGGGAGGCATTCATGAAAGGCTTGCAATGATAAAAGGACTGCTCTCAACTCCAGAATGTTGATGTGCAGCTTGGCCTTTGAGGAGGACCACGTCACTTGGACCATCTTTCCCTGGAAATGTCCCCCCAACCTATGAGGGAAGCATCTGTGGTGACAGTGGCAGTGAAAATCAGGGGAGAGAAGGACCTGCCCACTAAGACGTCCAGGGAGTGAATCCACCACAAGAGATGTTTCCGACAAACTGGGGTGAGGCGAATGGTGAACGATAAGTGATGAAGAAACGCTGACCATTGAACTATGTTGTCCAATAGTGGATGCTTTGTGGGGGCCATTAGGAGCTAATCATCTAAATAGGGAAACATCTGGAGTCCCTTTTGCCAGAGATGAGCTGCCACCATTCCCATGCAATTGGTGAAAACCCAAGAAGATGAGGTGAGACCACAGGGCATGGCCTTGAACTGAAAGTGATCAGCTCCCAAGGGAAAGTAGAGAAATCTCCTGGATTGTTGGTCGATCTTTATATGGTAGTACGCGTCCTGGAGATCCACTGAGCACATCCAGTCGTTGCTGTGCAAAAGGGGCACAATCAACTGCACAGTGACCATCCGGAACTTTGACTTCTGTACAAACAGGTTTAGATGACAGAGGTCTAGAATAGGACACAGGTCCCATGTTCTCTTTGGAACTAAAAAGAAGTGAGAATAAGTTCCAGATCCTCTCTGTCCTGCGGGAACCTCTTGGATGGCTCTTTTTCGAAGAAGGTTCGTGACCTTCTGTTGGGCCAACTCTTTCTGACAGGGTGGCACGTCCGGAAAAGTTCTGATTTTTGGGGGATTCTCCAAAAAGGGAATAAAATGGCCCCTGGATATAATGGTTAGCACCCATTGATTGTAATATTTTTCCAGGCTAGAGGGTGCATAGACAACTGACCCCTGACTGTCTCTCCAAGGAAGGACAGTCAGGCAAACACTTCAAGGACACTGAAAAGGTTTCTCAGAGAAGGGTTCCTTGGAACCTTGAGTCTGCGGGCCTCCTCTGCCCTGGGGCGACGTCTGCCATTGAATCCTCACCCCCATTCCCTGGAAGAGGAATCGTCTTGAATATCCTGGAAGGAAGACTGCACCTTACAAAACCACATTTTCTTATTCCCTTTCTGGGTCTTAGAAAAGGACCTTTGAGGAGTAGAAAATCTGATCCCGATGGCAGACGTCTTTCCTTCCTGTTGACTGCGGGTCAACGTCTCTTTTACATTGGGACCAAAGAGTGGAACCATCAAAGGGAGCATTAATAAACATCTTGAAGGCCTCTGCGAACCCGCTTAGGCACAGCCAGGCATGACGCCTAATGGCAATGCTTGAAACCGCCACCTGTGAGGAACCTTCCGCTGCATTGGAAATTAGCCTCATGGATGAATTAGCTACCGAATGAAGGGTGGCCAATTTGGGAGAAACAACCTTAAATTCCTCCTCAGACATGGACCCCATGAGGGAAGTTGACAACTCCTTAATCATGTCCTACTGGAGATGGGTGAAATGAGCAAGATAATTTAAGGTTCGCAGGCTAAAGGAAGCCGAAGTGAACACCCGCTTTCCGAATCTGTCCAGAGCTCTCGATTCGTAACTGTGAGGCTGGACAGAAGGACTCTGCTCTGCCAACTCCTTTTTGGTGGCAGCGGCCACGACAATGGCATTAACTGGGACCCCCTTGGTCCAGAAGGTTTTATCCACTGTTGGGGGGGGGGGCTGAGGAACTTGGTCGCTTCCTTAGGCACTGGCTCCATGGTATCTGACTCCTTCCAAGCCCTGCTGGCCATGAGGTTGATAAAAGGGTCAGCAGGGGGGGGGGATACCCAAGAGGTAGATAGGCCCGTTCTGAAAATCTCCAGAAAGACTGTTTCCTCAGAGAATGGGGATGAGGCAGACCAACCGTTTTTGGCCTTGAAGATCTCGAGTATGTCTCCAAAGGAGACGTCCTTGGGAAGAGATTTCAGGGACCCGTCCCCTTTATCGGCATCCATATCTTCAGTTAATGACTATGTGAGAGTCGAGATGTCTCCTCTTACATGTCCTCTTCCTCGGAACTTCCTCTGCTGGAGGCTGTGTGGAAAACTTGGAAGAGGAGGGGGCCCATATGGGGGAGGCTTCCCCTGGAGGCTAGGCCAAATGGGCTGACTAGAAGCAGGATGAGTAGGTTCACTGAAATACTGGGGTTGGGTAGGATGACCGTGGGCAGGGGAGGCAGCTCTGATAGCAGAGAAGAACCTTTTTGCCACCCAGAAAGCAGAGGGGCTGGAAGAGGCCCCCCTCTCCTACCAATAACACTACAACCAAAGAGAGGGTAGATCCCCCTGGAACCCCCGTTCTGCCAGACAGCACCGTCCCAAAGATGTCGAAAGGGGAAGTGCCTAGGAGCAGAGACCAGTCAGATAAACCTGGACCCGAATCTACCCCCATTGACCCCGGATCCACAGCTCGGGCCAGGGGAATGGTCTGTCCTGGGGGGCATAGGAACAGAACCAATTGCCAATCCTGATGGCGTAGGAACCAAAGTGGGGCCTGAAACTGCCATCACCTCTATACCGTGCACCAGTCCCTGGGAATCCAAACCGAAGGTTTGTGGGCTGGGGAAGTTAGAAGCCCCAACTCCATTTCAGCTTTCAAGAAGGACCGCATCATCCTGTCCATGGGAAAAACACTCCTGGATGATCGGGAGGATATGGAGGACCTGGCTGGGGAGCCATGTCTGGACTCGAAGGATCTCCTCTTGTGCTCCCTCGAGAGAGGCCTGTGTGGATGGGAAAACATCTGTTCTGCTCTGAAGGGATCTGAGGGAAAATCCTCCACCACAATGGGCTCCAACACAGACCTTGGATCCAACCTGCTTGGAACCAAGAGAAAAAGGAGGATCCAAGGTAACTGGTCTCGAATACCACATTTCCGAGATGGTCAGACCCAAGGTCACTGCACCCATCCTTGGATCCGCAGGTCTCAAATATGAAGCCTTGGATCTGGAGGTGGGAACCGAAAGTGTCGGGTCCAATCCCTGAGGCTCTGGGACCAGAGGCTCTTGGATCCAACACCACCCTGGATGGAGTTGGATCCAACACCACCCTGGATTGAGTTGGATCCGACAGCCTGGGTCATTTGGAAGGGACCTCTTCACCTGGAGGAACATTTTTCTTCACCCCTGAAGGGCCCGCCTTTGTCAGTGTAGCAGTGACCAAGGGGCCTCCTTTAATTAGGTCTTTAATAAGCAATTTGTTTCGATGGTCGACCAGGGCTCTGGGGTTGAACGCAAAGCAAATACCGCACTCAACCTCCATATGGTCACCGCCGAGACAACAGAGACACTCCTCTGTGAGTTGGAAATGGGCATTTTCCAACTACATCAGGAGCATCTCTTGAAACTCAAGGGTTTGTCCGACATGGTTCAAACCACAACACCACAACTGAAGGAAAATTCAAAACAAGCCCCAAACACATGTGGAGTCCAAATACAAAGTAATCAGTCCGAAACAACTACTGCTACAATAACATAACACGAAAGGGAAAAATCCCCAAAACAAAGACACCTACTTACTAACCACAAGGAACTGAGCAATCTGCATCTGTCTAGATCAAGAGGCAAACAAGATCTGAGGGCTAAGAGAGCAGCAGAGCATCATGGGAGGGGAGGAGCTTAAGCTAAGCTGTTGTCTGAATATGCCAGCTCAGATCTAATATCGGATTCAAGACCCTAATATGAGGAATGGTGGCCAAGATAATATCATTTAAAAACTTCCTTAGAACACACTTAAAGAATAAGTCCTCAAATTATTCCACTTATATACTTCACTTCCTAAAACACCTACTGTAATATATATTACAGTCTAGGTCTTCTCCTGATGCTGATTGAATTTGTATACTTATTCTGTTATTAACTATGTGTAACTATTTTTTCCTGTATATATATATATATATATATATATATATATATATATATATATATATATATATATATAGGTCTTATGTCTTCTGCTGTATATTGTATTTTAACATATTGTTTGAAAATTCTCTGTCTACTGTATTTTAACATATTGTAAAATGTTACTCACTGTGGAGCTTTTCTCCCCGGGCCTCCACTGAAAATGGACTTGTGTCCAGTCGGACCACCCCGGTTAACAAATGTAAAATAAATAAATAAAATAAAAACCAGATCCATCAGACTAATGAAATTACAAAACACAGTTGTAGTATATTCTCTGAAGCCACGGTGGTGCAGCAGTAGCATTGTCGTCTCACAGCAAGAGGTTCTCCTCTTCGATTCTCGGCTGGAGTGCCTTCTGTGTGGAGTCTGCATGTCCTCCCAGTGGACGAGTGGTATTCGAAAGACATGCGTGAATGGGCGTGCCTTCGTTGAAGGTTGGGCTGGCACCATGGCACCATAAAAATCTACTGCCAATCATTAGCGGCCCGGACTTCCGCTGTGGCGACCCCTAACCGGGAAAAGCCACAAGAAAAAGTTGTATATTCTCTCTCTTTGCCACAGACACAGCTTTGAAACATCAAATTATGTGCATACAAGCAATTCACATTTCATTTCCAGTATTAACAGTTCACACACTTGGACATTCTCAGCTGGTTATACACATGTGGCTAACATATTCAGTGCAAGGATTAATCACAAAAGAATGTGTGAATACATTAGTAGAAATGTAGTTCTGTGTTCTTTTTGTACTCTGGTCATTCTTTCCTTATCTCTGCTTTAAGATCAAAAATACAGTGTCTACTGCATTTTCTATAATTTTCCTTTCAAAGCGTGATAAAATTACGTAAATGTGAACAACATTTTTCATCTAAGACAGGAGGCTTGTACTGTTAGGGCACAATATTATAGATGTGTGGTGACTTGGTTAACTTAAAAGCTCACCGACATTAATTCCACACTTTGAAAGTATATCCTCATTGACACACCCAGTGCAAGGAAGGGTATCTGAAATTCTGTTGTGTTTTACTTCACTCACACTAATCATTCACAGTTGCAAGCCATTAGCACCTAACAAAACAGTGTAGACGCTGCACTATGTTACAACTGCTACAAAAAGTCAAAAGTTTGGTATTCAGCAATTCTAATGCGTTCACACCTCATCTACATCTCCACAGTGCTCAGAGGGCTGAATCAATAAGACTTGTTTATTTGGACACAACAGAAGCTTGGTATTCCATTGAAGGGGGTTTCTCTGCATTGAAGGCTTAATTTTACTATGTAATGCTTGTATTATTCAAGGACATTCTAGATTTTGTAAAAATGCATTTATATATCCAGGATACAATGGAACTTTTATCTCTATGCACCTTCTACACTTCACTGTTGGCAAAGTCAGTTTTGGCAGGCATTTACATTTGAAGATAGGTTATATTTCCAGCACAACCATATTAACATTTGCTTTTGCAATGTCCTGTGGTATTGAAGAGAAAGGTAATGTGCATATCACTGACACTGGTGTTCTGAGATGACTTAGGGCAACCTCCACAGGATTGGTGGACACAGTGAAACGTGACTGGCATTCATAGACTGACTTTTCTGTTGAAAAAGTGCAAACATCCTGATAATTTTCTGGAAAACATATATACATTATTTATGTGGTATTCGTTGGTTTGTACAAACCTTCATTTCTGTGTGTAGGGGGACCCACCTACCGTTATCCAAAATGAGAAGTATGTTTCAAGTGCTTTTCTGTTGAAAATGTGTAGACATCCTGATAATTCTGTGGAAACATATTTACATTACTTATGGGGTATTCCTTGGTTTAAACAAACCTTTGTTTGTGTGGGAGGGGGAGGGGAGGGAGCCACCTAACATTCTGTTGTACTATATGAAAATTGTGTTTCAAGCGTTTAACGTTGACAAAGGGTACACAGGCTGATTATTTTCTGTAACAAATACATTACTTACATATTTATCTGTTTTATCCTTCTGTGTTTTATGTCACACAAGATTATGGCACCAAGCCTACAAATCCACAAAAAAACCTTTCAGTAATGCTGAGAATGAGGTCATAACAAAGCCTCTGAGACAGCATGGAACTTTTTGCTTCAGAGGGACCATGGGGATATGGCGGCCAGAAAGGAGATTTGGATCCAGTTACTCAATGATGTAAAACACAATTGCTGGTCACATCTGCAATTATTATCAGGCACAGCATCAGGCCCCTGATATTATTTGATCAGCTCAGAGGAGGACAACTGCAGTTGCCCATGAACAGCTGGCTACAGGGTGTGGTCCTGCTACTGAGCCACCAATGACACCACATGAAGAGTTTTTGTCCACTGTCAGAGACCATGACAGCTCAGTGGAGACTATGAATCATGTGCTTAATGTTGGTACTGATGTGGTCAGGAGGACAAGTGCATTCCAGAAGCAGCTTCCAGGCAAGCTTACATATGGCACCATTTATATTTGCTTGTAGAATAAAAGATATTATTTGTCTACTACTTCCTGTGGTACTATCTGTTCCTACTGATAAATTAAATAGTTATGCAAGCCAGTTGCTCACTACACATGGGTGTGGGTGGACATCTCAGCCAAGTTTCAGTTACAGCTATTCCTTACAGGACATATGGGTGATTATGTATTCACTGTTCCCCTGTGTTATTACCACTGTGATGCTCAACTGCCATCATTTCCTTGTTTCATTTCTTCCATGACCAACCTCCATGCAAAGTATGGTGATATCTGCACATGGTAAGCAAATATTTCCTCGTTTACTAATGCACATTATTTAGATACATAATTATTTGAATGTGTGAGGAGGGTGTAATGAGTGTCTGTATTGCTGTGCCATCTGCGATTCTGTGACCAGTGTTATTTTTTGTTCATTTATGTTGAGTTAATATTTACTGGAGTAGTAATTTCACTCCTGTGTTTGTTACTTACTATCACAGGTAATCCTGACAGTGGATGTGTAGGTCTCCTACTACCTGATGTCAGAGTATCGGTAGACTCCGATGATGATGGTGGCCAAATGGAGGAACAGTCACGGGGTGCAGTGGTTGAATTTGACACTGAAGTTGTGATGCCCACTTCCCCTGGACTTCCTTCAGACACACTCAGTATGCCTACGCATACCCACTCCACTGAGCCCTCAGACCGTCAACAGGTTGAGGTTGACACAGTTGATCCGTGCATTGTGGTTACTGTGGTTTCAGTGCCGGCCGGCTGACTCTGGCTGTAGCCAAAGTGTGGGCAGTGTGTCACGCAGGAGGTTGTGAGCGTGCTCAGAGGAGGCCTGTTGTTTACCCTCCACCTGATCCTGTGTCATTACATGCCACTCGACATATGTTTAGGGCCATCAAAGAGGCACAGGCAGATTCCAATAGGGCCTTCGAGGATATGCCTAGGGTTCAAGATGTAGCACAAGCTGATGTGCGTGACTGCCTCCACCGTGTGGCCAATTCAATGGATCAGATGAATCCCACAAAGGAATGGGCAGGGTCTGTGATGAAACATCTGCTGGGAGGAGGACAGCATCCATGTGGCCATAGGTCCGCAACACCATCTGTTAGCCAACATGGCCATGCCCAATCCCAGTCCCATAGTGGCACTACTTTCACTGTTCCAAAAGTGGTTGATGTGTCCACATCCGGACATAGTAAGCCACTGGGTTGTGGACCTGGGTATAGTCATGAGGAGAGCTTATCCACTGGACATCGCTCACACTCAGGTAGCACCAGCACATCTGACCACGGGTATGAACACGCTAGCGCAACTCCTGGCAGAGCCAGTTCTTGTGGATGGGAGTGATGACGATGAACCGATACTTTTGCCACACATGGCCCAAACCTGTCTGACATGGCAGGACATACAGCTAGCACATAGTTTGGCTGTGTTCATGCAGACACTCACACATACATTTCACATCTAGTGCCCATACAGACACTCACACATAACAGCTGCACAAGGCATTCAAGAGATTTGCAGGTCATTCTGCCTCAGTGGCCATTTGATAATTAGCTATATTTCTGCCTGCCTGTTTTTCTTACTCACACAGACTCACCACTTTTATATCACCCTTGATCTCCTGTCCCTCCCAAACCCCACCCTGTGCAAATAACTGCGCCATCATCTTGTTTCTATCTTTTGGATTCTCAGTATTTTGTCTGATGCACAGGATGCACAGCTGAGTGCTTAGTATATGCATTACTGATGTGATTTTGAAATTTGTACTTATTTCTTACAGCCTTTTACTGTTGCGATTACTACCTTGAAATCAGTGATATGTCAGTGAGGCGTATTGCTCCACTTGTTAGAATATAAGGATAATTAGACTTTAGACTGCTTTTTCTATTCTGGGTATTTTAGACATACGAGGGATGTTAGCTGATAAATGGCATAAATCTATCTAAATACGTCAGTCCGGTCATATACTGAGGTCATTGCTGGACAACTCACACACATTCTTCTTAGGTCCATTTTCAAGTAACAGTATACAACTATCTGCCATTTGTTCATGTTCTTACACATTTATGTTCCTGTTCCAGGTTCAGCACTTACCTTAATAATCCTGCAGTTACAACTGTTGTAATCTGGGGCTGACTCTATCTGATGTCACTAGTACACAGCCATTATATGGGGAAGTAAAGTTTGTGAGCATTGACTGACATCAATTTTAATATATGTATGTGCACAGGATGAAAGCTGTATGCCTCAGGTTATCAAAATGTGTACTACCCATTGCCTCTTGGCTATGCCCAGGGCATATTGTGCATGCCTACAGCTATCTACACTCATAATAGCAGCTGGGGGGTCCTCCTCAGACTTCCCACCAGCTTGTGGTTGTGGTGACCTTGCCAGTGATGGTGGAATATGTGTTCCTGCCCCTTGGTATTCCTGTTGCAGCTATTTTCTCAGGATGATATTGTGCAGGATAGCACAGATGGATAATTTTGGCACAAGTACTGGATCATACTGCAGGGCACCCCTTGATGTATCTAAGCACTGAAACAATGACTTCAGCAGCCCAAACGTACGAGTGTGTGCCTCAATATAGCATTTCTCCATGGGTGTGTGTGCATTTCTGATGGGTGTCATCAGCCATGGTTCAAGTGTATACCTTGCATCCCCCAGTAAATGGCCTTGTGGTATGTCACCTCTGGAAAACGTCTGGTAGAGCTGTGAGTTGTGGCAGCTATGGTAGCCCTGGTAACTGCCGGGGCTTCCAGCACACACACATTAAAGATTATTCCCTTAGCATTACACATGACTTGGCAGTTAATGGAGCAGAAACCCTGTTTATGTAGAATCTTCCCTGTTCCCTGGGTGGTGCTTTGATCTCAATATGGGAGCAATCTATGGCACTCAAGATATCAGGAAAGTGTGCTACAGGGTAGAAATCCTGCACAGTTGTAGCTCTGTCCTTGGGGGTACAGGGAAAATATATATAGTCACTGGCATGCTGTAGCATAGCATTCAGGAAATGATGTAGGATGCTGATGCCTATCACACCCAGTATGTCCCCTGTTGGTCTCTGGAAGGTTCCTGTAGCTAAAATTCTAAGTGCTACATGTGTCTTGGTGTCCACGGGTACAGGTGCCCCTCGATTTGCCCTTGCTCGCACTTGAGGACTAGAGAGGTTGCAGAGTTCCCGGAGAGCGTCTCTCTATCCACCCTGTAGCTCTGTAGTATTTCCACCTCATGCAAACCATGAAAAGTTAGATTGGGTCCAAATACCCTTTTCCTTTTTGCAAGTGGTCTACCAGCAGCAGCAGCATAGCCTTCAGCCTGTTGTACATGCACATGCACAAGAGCAGCAACAGCCCCTAACATTCTTTCCCTCCAGTGTAGTTTCTGTGGTTGTATTCCAATAGGTTTTGGAGTACAAGACAAAAGGCTACAGTATGTGTGGAGCCAGTAAATGAATACAAATCAATGCAGTTTTGTGCCGCAATGAGCACATGGTATTAGCGAGCCATGTATGGTTTATTGAATCCTGTCTTAGGTCTTTTTGGCCTCTCCTGGATAATAAATTAACAAACAAATAGTGGAATCAGAGTTACAGAATTAGAATCAGTCACAGTGAGTGTGCTGAATTGCTGTCTTTATTCATTCACGCCAGTTGCACCTTCCACTTAATACTCATAGCTCCTAACAGTATCATGACTTTTTTTGGCATACAAATTAATAACAGCATATGAAAAGACATAGTATAAAAATGTCACTTAACTGTTAATTTAGGATGCACTCCAACAGATAAATTGACTACTGTTGCTCAGCTGTTACTCATATATTCATAATTATATTCATATTTTGATAACTGAGCAGGCTGTGTGTTATTTAGGAACATATATTGTGTTACAGTGGGAAACATAAAAATGCACTGTCAACGTCCATGCGTAATGCACTATTTTTGGATCCACTGAGTTGAAGAGAAGTAATATCTTAATATATATAAATTAATATTTGTAAAAGCAACTGACTTGAAAACTATTATCATAAAACTGGTGAATTCTAATATACTGGGGAACACTTTTAAAGACATTCAAACTATCAGCTGCACAGCTTGAAAGACGGTGTCTGTTATTTATACTGTTAATTATGCAAAAAATATTTAATATTTCTGCAAACAGTTATTCAGAAAGGAATTGCCTACCATCACATAAAAGTTGAAGAAAAAACTCCACTACCGAATGAAGTGTTCAGCATTGGAAAAATAAATTAAAATCAAAGAAAAAGAAAAAACGCTGGATACACACGGCAGGTTGCTTTAATATGAACAAAAATGTCACCGACATTCGGTCCTGAAAGCGCTTAAGTTTTGTTCATATTAAAGCAACCTACCGTGTGTATCCAGCATTTTTCTTTTACTTTTATTACATAAAAGTTCCCAAGTCTCCTGATAAATAAAACTACTGCTGCTGCCACACATCTGAAGGTTTACCAGTTTCCAAGATGAGAAGTTGTTCGTGAAAATTTAGAGAAAACCATCATATTCTGGATTTTACTGCATTATAACACATTACAACATGGATGTAAGAGTGTGAATGTGCATATTTCTGTCACTAAGAAGATTTTTTGCTGACCATATGACTACTTGCATCTTTTGAATAGTATGTGCTGCTCACAAAATATTTACATTTGTTTAGTTTAGGTTCTTAAACTTAATTAAATGTTTGTAGACCACTGCAGGTATGCCACTCCACTGCCAACAGGTATGCATGAGTTAATATTCAATAACCCATGCCTGGGTGTGGGTAATGTTGGCTTTACCCACGGTTGGTGTGGTTTGGTCACGAGGGCGAAGCCCGAGTGGCCAAACAAAGCCAACCGTGGGTAAATCCAGCATTACCCACACCCAGAAGTGGGTTATTGCTATTACACAATGACATTATTTAAGAAAAAAAAAATTAGTTTTCTTAAATAATGGCATTGTATAATGCCTCCTTGCTGCCCTTCCGCAGCTGTCTGGGTATTCTGCGGCAGTTCTGATGTAATGCGCATGTGTATATTTATGCAGTACATCAGAGCTGTGGGCAAAAGCAACGGAGAAAGCAAGATCTCCATTGCTTTTTACAGCCTGTCTCGCTATGTTAAACGAGTTTAACATAGCGAGACAGCTTTAAAAAAAGCAACAGAGAATCTCCGTTGCTTTTTTTTAAAGCTGTCTCGCTAGGTTAAACCCATTTAACATAGCAAGACAGTTTTGAAAAAAGCAACGGAGAAAGCAAGATCTCCGTTGCTTTAACTTTAAAAAAAGCAACGGAGATGCTCCGTTGCTTTTTTTAAAAGCTGTCTCGCTATGTTAAACTCGTTTAACATGGCGAGACAGGTTGTAACAAGCAATGGAGATCTTGCGTTCTCCATTGCTGTACCAAAAAAAAAGTTATACTAATGGAAAAAGTCTGGGCGACCGGACCTTTTTCCATTACTATAACTCTGATTTACAACGTGCACGCTGACCAGTGTGCACATTTTGGAATATTAATGGGGGGGGGGTTGTTGTATAATCTCCATTTTTTCATTCATTGACAGGTTTCGATCTTATGTTGCAGTTTTCCCACATTATTGTGTCCACTTTTCAGAGCAAGCTGGTCATTATTACAGGTACTAAAATACTAAAAATACAGCAGCAGAAGCTTTTCAGACCAAATAAAGCCGCTTACTTGAATGGTATTTAAAAATGTCATAATGAATTTTGTTAAAGCACAACAACACTTTAGCAATTCTATATTACGCATGCAAACCATACTGAGTCTCATCTATGATGGATCTCTGTGACATAAGATGAGATAAGAAATGATATGCTTATGGATAAAGTGCCCCATCATTTTAGATAGTGGGCAGGAGAATGCAACTGGTCTGTAATGGTTTTCTGTATCAGTTGGCTTAGTTTTATGCTACCTCATAGATGGCAATTGTCTGTTATGCAATCTATTATTTATTAGCATCTCCATATGATATTAGGCTACGCACAACCATATGTTGGAATCTGGGACGATGCTTCTCATAGGAGACTTAAGTCACGTTTAATGCTATGTTTTGTTTGTAGCAATGGAGGTAGCATCTTACCTTTAATATATTCATGGTGTGATTTTACTGCTGTTTGTAAAACTTGAAAAAAAAAAAAAAAAAAAAAAAAAAAAATCAATGAACATAACAGTAACCTCCAGGTTTGTTTAGCTGTAAAGGAGGATGACAAAAGTCCTTATTATCTGTAATTATCAAGCGGAGATCATCCTCATCCCATTTTTCCCCTGTTTCTACAGGGGATGGGGTGTCACATCAACATTAGTCAAGAATCAGTGCTTACACTGCCAAGTTGCCAGACCTGATGCAGCTGATACAATCGGGGGGGGGGGGGGGGCATTTGGAGCTGCATTAATTGATTCAGGTTGGGAAAGCAGTTCTGTTCAGACAGCTGCTCTGCGCTTACTTCTTAAGGTGTGACACACTTATTCTTTGGTGATGCTGCACTGTTTCCATGATTTGCCTCATTTTAGTAGAAATGCCTGGAGTCAGGAGCAGTCTAGTTTAGGCTGTAGATTTTACTCATACTTTATTTATTTATAGTTTGCTAACCTAGAGAGTCCATTGGGCCATAGTGAGCCCTTTTTCAATGGAGGCCCATACACACACACACATATATATATATATATATATATATATATATATACACACACATACACAGACACATATATTTATATCAGTGGTAAAAAAAAACAATTAATTCAAGAAATTGTTGTGACTACAGTCACTGGTATTCTACACATTTTTACACAGAATAACATAGCTATTATTCAATTTAAAGCAATATAAAGACAAGACTGAGAGGTTAATTACATTCTTGAGGAGATGAGAGATAGAGAATTATATGGAGAGATTAGAGGAGACAAAGTGGGTGAAGTACAGCAGGGGGAAAGCTAGTGCTTTTAAGAAGTGATGTTTGATTGCAAGATGGATGCAGAGGAAGTTTAGGAGAGGGTGGCAAAAGGAATCTGCGTGGTCTACACTTTGTTTCCTTAGGAACAGAGGTCCAGTTTTTGAAGTTTAGGTTATTTCTCGACCCAGAATAACCTCAATTTAGTGGTTTTCAGAGAACTTTAGCATACACAGACGAGAGTGAAAGTAATTACCGATAGCAACAGACACAATGCCAGCCACCACTATTCTTGTCTGGTGTATTAGGATTTAGACTTTCTTTTTCTGCTACATCCATTCTACTTATCCAAGCTGGCACAATGGCAAAGCTAACCAAAATGGTGCTGTCAGGCAAGGTCGAGGTATTTGGGCTCTGACGCTTACTTATATCTCTGAGATGGCCTTGGACCCTAAATTACCATGCAGTCACTTTCTGGCCCCCGCAAGGGGAGATAAACATTCTGGACTTGATACTCACTAACATGGGTGACCGCTGTACCACTGATAGTATATTCTTCCCTGGTGGGTGCAGATCATCGGTCTGTCTCTCATTCGAAGTTTCTATCCCACCCAACCCCCCTCCACACACACACACACACACACACACACACACACACACACACACACACACACAGCCAGAACCAGGCTAAAAAACTTCTCAAACGCTGACTACAACCTCCTAAGGGAGGGTATCTGTAGCTTAACACCACCGCCCCCCCTCAGAGGATGCAGACAACTATGCTGAACAGTATGCCAATACAGTATACAAGCACCTGTACAACTACATGGATTCAGCCATACCCAACAGAACTAAAACACACTCCTCGAGGAAACACTAACCTGTCTGGTAGACATCCTCTATCAACAGGCTTTAAAACAAAAGGAAAAAAAACTGTTGTCCAAGGGTAAAAAGGAAAAAATTCCAAATTGGAAAAACTCCATCCTCAGCTTCAACAAGCAAATTAGATCACTAGTGAATACCTCCAAAGCCAATTATGAACTGAAACTAGCCTCTAAAACAAAGGGAAATCACAAAGCCTTCTTCAGTTACGTCAAGAATGTCCATGGCAAAATCCAGGTTTGCTCCGAATTAGTACTTAACACTAACACTTACACTGATCCTGTCGATTTGCCAACCTACTAGCGGATAGGGGAGTGAATTTTACCCTGAAGCTATCCACTCAGGGCCCATTCGACATCCCCGATACTTGCCCTGCACCTCAAATCTCCATAGATCAAGTATTAAAAGCCTTATCCAAGGCAAAGAACACAGCTTCCGTGGGGCATGACAGTATCCCAAGCTGTATTCTGCACCATCTCCCACGAAAGCTATCTTCGCCACTGAACACCCTATTAAACCGCAGCCTAAGTACAGGCTTCATTCCAGCAAAGAGGAGAACTGACATTGTCATCCCTTTGTACAAAGGTGGTGCCACTACTGACTCTGGAAACTATTCCCCCATTAAGCTTGACAAGTCTGATCTGTAAGGTCATGGAACATATTATTATGGCTCTCATAAACAAGGACATAAGCAATCTCCAAGCACTTGACTCCACCCAGTTCAGACTTGTCAAGGGCAGATCTTGCCTGTTGAACCTGGTTGACTTCTTTGAGACTGTCACCAAGGCCCTGGATGAAGAAAAGTCAGTACATACAGCTTACCTTGACTTTGCCAAGGCCTTTGACACAAACCCCACTTGGGCATCATCAAAAAGCCAACACAACTTGGTGTAAATCCCTATCTCATCAGGTGGGTAGCCAACTGGCTCACTGATAGAACTCACAAGGCCTCCATCTCCGACAGCTGACCTATCACTAGTGGTGTTCCCAAGGAATCTCTAATGGGACCCCTACTGTTTGGTATATACTTCTCAGAGGTCCAGGCTAAGACAAAAGGCCTGTGGCTGACTAAGTTTGCAGATGGCTGTAAGTTGGGTGCTGTCATCAACTCCCCAAATGACGTTAACATACTGCAAGAGGGTCTCACTGCAACAAATGGCTGGTGCCAAAGTCATGGCCTTAAGTTAAATGCAAAAAAATATATATCATCATACCATATGGCAAAATCACGGCCCCTACTACTTACCATATCAATGGCAACCTCCTAAGAACACAACCTGTGATGAGAGACCTGGGTACTCAGGTTGGCAAAAATCTCACATTCAACCATCATGTATGAGCCAGTGTTCAGAAAAGTCTTTTACTTGGTTCATCTCATAAGTAAAGGGATTGCATTCAGAAAAAAGGAGGTTATTACCTCTCTGTACTCTTCCCTCATTAGGCTAACAACGCCCCGTTTGGTATGTACCTCTCCAAAGACCTGTCCTGCAACAACTGGAAAGGCCACAGAAATATCTCACAAAGAGAATCCATGGCCTCCATCATCTGTCCAATGCAGACAGGCTCAAATCACCATCACTCTACTCAGTATCGTACAGATTGTTCAGAGGTGATCTGTCTCTCACCTATAAGGCAATATCGGACCCTGCCCTACTAGAGATGCTCCATATCTGTAAATCTAACTCCTTGTGCATTACCTGCTCGAAAGGTCTAAATCTAATATGTGACATCAACAAAACTTGCAGGAGAGACAGGTTCTCTTCTCCAAGGCTGCCTCAACTCTGGAACAGACTTCCCATACATGTAAAAGTACCTCGCTGACCCTCTTCAAGCACAACCTTGATGAGTGGATGGGAAACCACAAATTTGTCACAGGGGTTCCACCACTGTCCCTCACTGACAGGGGTGACAGGTGCTGACTGAGGCTTTTTCCTTGGGGATAAACTCTTGGCTAGGCTTGTAAGGGCCTCAGGGCCATTAGTCTAGTAACCTCTCATGATCCTATGATAAATTTAAAAGAAGGGAATG
The DNA here is from genome assembly GCF_019279795.1 of Protopterus annectens. Classification (NCBI taxonomy): domain Eukaryota; kingdom Metazoa; phylum Chordata; order Ceratodontiformes; family Protopteridae; genus Protopterus; species Protopterus annectens. The sequence continues at coordinate 1,705,021,717 of NC_056729.1, read as the reverse complement.
ACTTTTGGACTTTCCTATAATGAATTCCCTTCCAAACTGTGTAGCAGGTATGAAGGATGCACTTTTTTCAATTAAAAAAACAGCTGCAAAGACAAAAACAGTTCCAACTTATTTGTAAAGTTAGTCTTCCATGTAGCACAATCATTTTTTTTTAATTCTGAATATTAAACTTTTTCTGAAGTCCTACTAGATAACAGCTTCAGCTTCGCTCATCAATACCATTATTCTCTTTGTTTCATAACAGATAATCAGTCAGACTATCATGTATATGGCACATTAAACACCTACTAAACAAAAACCCTTCATAAACAGATGAAAGGCCTTCACCTTGGCTCTTGTGTAGAAGACTACAGCAGGGAAAAAGGCAAACTGATCAAGAAAACAAAAAAAAAGAAGCGGTTGTTTCCTCCTGGCAATTACAACTGTAAATCTCCTTGTGTCTAAATTGACAATTTTAAACAGTCATTCTGGTCTCCGAAAGAATTTTCCAACTATACCATGCCAGGCAATCTCAAATGTCCGAGTAATCTTCCCCTCAGAATTCTGTACCAAGTCCATTAAAGCAGGAATTAGTCCCTCAGAAAACACAAGACTACTATTTTCCAAGCTACCGATATGTCTATTTTCTCTAACCCGCAGATCTATCCCTACTTTCTAAGGCTTCACAACAATTCTTAAAACACAACTTTCTCTTTGATGAAGACAGCAAGGCAGAAATCAGTGTTTTTCTCTATTAAACCTGTTTGATTTTCCATCTCACTAAGCAGGCCCACATTATCTTCTAGGGCTTCCAGTTCCATGATAATTTTATCTACAGGATCAGGCATTGTCTGTGCCACCAAGATGAAGCATCAGGTTATTCACTACTATATATCATTGCCTCTACTACCTCTAATGACTCTAAATATTCAGATTGACAGTTTCTGCTTATAGACCCAATCACAGAAACAAACCAACATGACATCCTTCAAAATGTCCCCAGTCCTATCAATCATTAAAATAAAACAAAATGCCAAATAATTAAATTAAAAAATGATCTGCCCATACCAGAGCTCAAGCATACATATGTGCATCAAATGAAGGCAATGTAAGTCACTATTGTACACCTTCTTCTTCTTCTTTTGGCTTTTCTCGGTTAGGGGTCGCCACAGCAGATCACCTGTCCGCTCATGATTGGCAGTGGAGTTTTACGGTGTTAAGTTGCCAGCCCGGCACCCAACCTTCCACAGAAGGCGCACACATGCACGCATTCACACCTAGGGCAATTTTAGAGTGTCCAATCCACCTACAGCATGTCTTTGGGATGTGGGAGGAAACCGGAGTACCCGGAGGAAACCCACGTGACCACAGGGAGGACATGCAGACTCCGTACAGAAGGCACCCCAGCCGTGGATCAAACCGGAGAACCTCTTGCCATGAGGCGGCAACGGTAACCGCTGCACCAAGTCACTATTGTACACCAACTTCCCAAAATACATGAAGTTAAAGGAACCTAACAAGGGACGGGCTCATTATTTTATATAATGAAGTAAACTGTCCAACAGTAAGTCCAAAAATCTACTTTCACTGCAGCTGAAAGAAATATAATTTCATTTTATGAAATTATGATAGGTCTCTGTACTACCCCAATCAGAGACAGAGAGAAGGAAGTATATTATTATATTACAGGAGTATCCATTACACACAGATTTTCAAGAGACGTACTTCTGCCATGGCCCTGCACTTATGGACCTCACACCTTCCATACTTATTTTACCTCCATGTCACCAATATTTACATATCTCTGCCTTCTACCTCCCCTTGATTCCAACCCTGGCATACTACCCACTTTATCTTTATTTCCTAGAATCTGAACCACACACTTCAAACACCATGCTTTGGTAAGTCTACCTCCATAGCCTTTACTCCTCTTTACACATACTACTACTACTATTTCTGTTTCCCTGACTGAGTAAACATCTAAGAATTTGTAAATATTGTCTCCTCACCTTGTACCATGTCCATACTCCATTTACTACATGCAACGGTTCTCAACACATCTGACAGAATACACTGGTTTAATAGTAAGGAGACTGTATAAGCACTCTGTTTTCTTATCTCAGCTTTTAGCATGTCCAACAGCAGTTTAGCTTTGCATAATAACTTTATTGTTTAATACAATAACAAAATCAGCTATCTGAATATAGCAGATACAAATCAAATAGAAAAAAAGATGTTAGAGTAAACATGCATCTTCTTCCATTCCATGGCCTTCATTGCTCTACCCTTCTCCTTAACGCAGATTCTCTAAAAATACAAATCAAAGAATAACCATCCTCTCTGGTTAAATACAATATATGGGTTCACTTTATAATTTCGAAATACTGAAACACCGAATTTCAGTAGTTCGAAATCAAAGTCAAAAAGCAAAAATCGCGAAAGTGCACAATCACGAATTCGAATATCTCGAATTTGTGGTTATGACTTACGGTACGTGGTGTGCGGTGTTGGGAGCGTATCGTGTATGGATGTAGATGCAATTGAAGGGAAGTGAGTGTTTTGTAAGGGTTTTGTGTGGGGGTTTGAGTGTGTCTGAATGTGTAGATATATGTATATGTGTGATGTTTGTGTGTGTGCGAGGGACTGTGAAATTGTGGGTGTGTGTTTCCTTTTTGTGTCTGTGCGATCTCAGAGTAAGTATATATAAGTAGGGGGTGTGGGGGACACAGAGTAGGTTTGCTTGCTTGTGTTTTTGTGTTTGTGTGTTTTTTTTGTTGTAGTGTGGGTTTGATGATGTATGCGCTTGTGGGGTGTATGGTTTGTATGTGTTTGCGACTGTGTGTTTCACGATTGTGTGCTGTTGGGATTATGGATGTTTGACTTTATGATTTCGAAATACTGAAATTCGGTATTTCAGTGTTTAGAAATTATAAAGTGAATCTATGTATAGAGATATATATATATATATATATATATATATATATATATATAAGTTCATAGGTAGGTACTAGGCTATCGGCCCAAGGGCCTAAGTAGGCCTAGCCAACAAGGTTCCCTGGCTGACTTCACTCAAGAAAGTTATTTTCCTGTGTCCCTGTCGAACAGAGACACAGAAATGATCCCCGGGATATACTTCCTATTTTCCATCCACTTATCAAGATTTTTCTTCAAGAGTGCTAATGAGGAACTTTGATTAACATAGATGTGTAGCTTGTTCAAGAGTATGCAAAGTCTCTGGGACAGGAATCTATCCCTCCAGCATGTCTGTTTATTGTGGTGACAAGGTTTAGGTCCCTAGAGCATGTAGCTCAGAGGGATTGGGATTTCTTTAGGTGTAATATGTCCAAAAGCTGTGGGTTTGACATAGCTTTATATGTTAGGCAGAGATCACCTTGGATTGGCGATATGCTACGGACTAAAGCTGGATTTGTTTGAGACGGTCAGTGTAGGGCATCTGTTTGAGGCCAGTAATCCTCTTTGTCAGTTACTTCTGTGGCCTTTCCAGCTGCTGCAGATGACTTCCGAGGTACATTCTAAAAGGGTTGTTGTACTCTATAATGGTTCTTAATGAGTGTCGAGTAGAGGGGAACAATGACCTCTTTTTTTCCTGGACAAGAATCCTTTTGTGATGAGGTGTGCCACGTAGAAGGATTTCCTGACTACTGTGGCGATGTGATTATCAAAGGAGAGATTACTGTCCACCTGGGTCCCAAGGTCTCATCACACATTCGGCGTTAAGTAGACTGCCACCTATGTGGCAGTTCATGGGTACAGAGTTTTTACCAAAGGGGATGACAATGCACCTTTTGGCATTGAGCTTGAGGCCATGGCTCTGACACCAGGCATCTGTCTCAGTGAGGTGCTTCTGTAGGATGTCCACATCATTTGGGGACTCGACTATGGCTCCTAGTCTGCAGTCATCTAAAAAATGTGTTAGCCAAAGGCCTTCTGTGTTTGGTATCTCCTTCTCTGAAGTACAGGCTAACAGGAGAGGTCCCAGGACTGAACACTGTAGTACTCCACTTGACACTGGTTTGAAGTCAGATTTGGAGTCTGCAACTCTTACAGTGTGAGTTCTATCAGTGACCCAGTTGGCAACTCATCTTGTGACATAGGGATTTTAGTTTGGTGAGTTTAGCTATAATTCCAGAATGGGGGATGGTGTCGAAAGCCTTGGTGAGGTCAAGATAGGCTGTGTCAACCACCTTACCCTCTTCTATGGCTTTGGTGACTGCCTCAAAGAAGTCTATGAGATGCAGGAGGCAAGATCTGCCTTTCACAAACCAGAACTGGGTGGGGTCCAGAGTTTGGAGGTTACCAATCTCTTTGTTTATGAGTTACATGATGGCTTTTACTAGAAAGGCTCACCCAGACTCTGCTACACTTTGCTGTGAGGGAAAGGTGAGTTTGCTTTTTATTTGTTGTATTACTTTATTGCCTTTTTTCTATTTTGAATATTGTGATTTGTTTTATTTACCTTGTGTTTTACTTGTATTCTGCTTTTAACTGCATATTAAAACTTGAAAAGAGACCACAGCTCTGTCTCTTGTGAGTCAGGCAGAAATAAGTACAGGTCAATAAAAGAGGTCAGTTAAGGTTAATCATCTGTGAACTGAGGGGATGGAGCAAAGAACTAAACCTTCTATTTAAGGGGTAAAATAAAACATTTCAGAGCTTTACTAGAAATGCTCACCCAGACTCTGCTACACTTTGCTGTAAGGGAAAGGTTAGTTTGCTTTTTATTTGTTGTATTACTTTATTGCCTTTTTCTATTTTGAATACTGTGATTTGTTTTATTTACCTTGTGTTTTACTTCTATTCTGCTTTTCACTGCATATTAAAACTTGGAGAGACCACAGCTCTGTCTCTTGCGAGTGAGGCAAAATATTTTTTCCTACCCTCCCACCTGGTTTCTGTAGTGTTCTTAAACACCACTGTCTTTCTAGTTGCCTTCCCATTATGTTAATTTGACCATATATCTCATTTCCTCTCTGCTTTAACTGGCTTGTGCGAGTAAGCACAAAATTATCATTTTGTGAAATCACTACTCTTCAACTATTTAAATTTATTGGCCATCCAACTGTATTCCATAGTACCAGAATACAAAAAAGTGACCACCCCCATCAATCTATCTTGCTGTTTTAAAAATAGTGACTCTCCACTAAAACTTAACTTTTTAGACAGGTAAAACTTAAGTTACCTACTTTCACATCTAACTCCTTGAGTGCACACTGCAGTGTTAAGGAAAAAAACATTTTTTTCATCTTACCTTTAAGCATCCCTCTGACTAACACTTGCTTTAAAACCTGTTGAAAAGCACTAGGAAGTCAAACTGATACAAGCACTCAACTCTCCTTGTTAATAAGGAGAAATTAATCGTAGGCACTAAACAGCCTATAATTGCAAAGTACCTTGCTAAGGTAAGGGACAACAGCTCTTGTACTTTACAAAAAAAAAACAAAAGCACCAAACCAGGCATGTCCAAGGGTCAGCTTCCGGTGATTTCGCCTGTCCACCTGGTGGATCTAGGCATACTGGGGCAATGCAGCAATTTCCTCATGTACACAGGCAACCCTCTCCTACCACCCAACACTACAACCTGTGAGAGATGCACTTACATAGCCAAATTGGAAGCAAAGCTCTCTCCACCCAAGACTGTGCTAGACAGTCAACAGAAGGTTAACACCCGCACTACACCTCATGCAACACATAGCCATTCTAAACCCACACCACCAACACCCACACATAGCAACACTAAACCCACATATGTGGAGGCCCTTAACTGTAACCTGCCCAAGCAACAAGGACCTCCGAAGCTGAAATGCAAACAAACACCAATAACAACCAAAGTGTCACATAGCTCACAACACCAGTGTGCCACCCAATAACAGCCCCTAAGGCAAGACAATGTACCCAATACTTTAGTCATAGGTGAATCTATAGTCAGGCACACTGATGTCCCACTCACTAGGCTGAACAAGGAGAAAATTACAGTCAGCTGCCTGTCGGGTGCCAGGATCCGCCACATAACACATGCACTCAAGTCACTCCACAGCAAGTACAAATATGACTCTGTCATTGTCCATGTTGGAGTGAATGACTTGAGTTGTACCTGCCTGGACTACATGAAGAGAGACATGGAAGAGCTCTCGGATCATGTGGCCCAGGGAGGTATGACCCTATCCCTGAGTAGCATCCTGCCTTCACCCAGAATAATACCACAGTATAACGACAAAATGATTGGCTTTAACAATTGGCTAAGCTTCTGGTGTCATTCAAAGGGGATCCAGTATCTGTCTGCCTGGGACGACATGATCGACAGACCACAATGCTTTGCCAGAGATGGTCTGCACCTGTGGCCCCTAGGATTCAGGTTATTGGCTACCGCTCTTCCCAGCCCTATAGTGCTTTTTTTAGGCAAAGTTCAAAGGAAAAAAGCACTGCCGTAACAGGTTCAAGCATGCAAAATCTGAAGGTAATGCTACTCAATGCTAGAAATCTAAACCTCAAAATGCACTTTCTAGAGGCACTCCTAAAAATGGAGAACATTGATATCTGTGCAGTAACTGAGACCTAGTTCAAGGCTCCAGACAGCACCGCTGCAATACCAGGCTACAACTCTTAACACACTTTTCAGCCACCAAAACAGGACTGAAACACTAAAGGTGGAGGAGTGTCCATATTCACCAAGGATATTCACAACACCAGGCTAATTGCCCAACACATGCGCCTGAAATTCTCTAGGTGCAACTAACAACAGGTAAGACTGCAATCCAAATTGTAGCTTGCTACAGGTCTCCCACCATGCCCCAAGATTCTCACTACACCTTTCTAAACATACTGGAAAATATTAGGATACAACCAAACACCCTAATACTAAGTTCATAGGTTCAAGTGATTTCAACTACCCTGCCATTAACTGGGAAAAACTACTTGTGTAGCAACACCTTTGCCCAACGGTTCTTGGAATTCATAAATTCCAACACCCTGGGTCAACTAATCCTTAGTCCCAGCAGGGGCTCCAATATCCTAGACCTGGTCATTACCAACATGGCAAATTGATGCTCCACACCTATGGTCACCCCCTCTTTGGTTAGGTCTGATAATAAGCTAATCACCCTTGACATCCACATCCCATCCCTACCCCCCAGTAAGAAAACCTCCGTAAAAAACTTCTCCAAAGCCAACTTCATGCTACTCAAGTCAGAAGTGACAAAATTCATGACACCCATGCTGACTGGAACTGAAAGTTTGACTGCTGAATCCTACACTAAAGCACTGTACAAGCACATCCACTCATGCATGAATCGTGCCATCCCCAATAGAACCAAGACGCTCTTCTCCAAAAAAAGGAAGCCAATATGGTGGTCCCTTGCCATAACAAAAGGAAGAAACTGTTTCAGAAAAGAGGAAAATGCCAGGATGCAAAAAACTCCCTTACCAGCCTCAGTAAGAAGCTGAGATCCCTCATATAATCCTGCAAAGTTAGTTACGAAAATAAAATTGCCAAAGATTCCAAAGACAACCACAAGGCATTCTATAGGCATGTCAAGAATCTAAATGGCAATGCTCAGATCTGCTCTGAGCTACAACAGAATGGCATTAAATATACTAATCCCAGGGATATTGCCAATATCCTGGCAGATCGATTCAGTGCAAACTTCACCCACCCCCTAAAGGGCCCATCTCAATACCAAAAGATTGCCAAATTCCGGTAATAATGGCCACACAGGTATAAAAACGCACTCTCCAAAGCTAAGAATACAGCATCCATGGGACCAGAGAACATCCCAAGCTGTGTACTACATGAACTACAAAATGAACAGGCATCTCACCTAAGTGTCATGTTTAA